>NC_137851.1:13199285-13374285 GCF_948465745.1 Chenopodium album
TTTGTCTTTGAATGTGGTATGGAATTTTGAGATGATGATTGGATAAGGGAATTGTGAGAGGGGAGATATTTGATGGGGATTGAAAAAGCATTTGTAAGAGAAGAAAAAGGTGCAAGAAAATCCCTTCTTCTACTCCTTACAAATTGCATAAACGACATTATTGATCATTTCTTCACATTGCATCTACTGTCTTCAAAAATTTACAAATCGTTGTTGTTATTGTATTAGGTGCTCCGCTTCCCTGAGAGTCGAGAAATAATTTTTATCAGCTACATTGATAGCACTGACAACAGCCCCAAAGGGCAAGTTTTTGTACTTCTTTTTAATTGCAACTTCCACAAACAATTTCTAATAATAATAAATTAAAAAAAATAAAAAACGGAATTCTCCATCAAATTTCCCTCAAAATTTGAATTTTAGTTAAAACATTAGACATCGAACTCTTATTCATCCTTTCTTCTACCAAATAAAATTCAAATCTTTCAGCTTTTAGCTCTATTTTATCAGCTTGTCTATATGACCATATACATCAATTTTTACTCGACAATGGTAAAATACCCATTTACACACACATGAACATCCAGCAGAATCAAATATGAAATCATAAAAGTAAATGAAATCAAAATTTAAATTTAATAATTTACGAAAACCCCATTAAGGCATTAATCAAGTCAATTATAAAAGTAAATGAAACACGAAATAAATAAAAAAATACAACAAACTCATCAATCAAGTAATAAAATTAGCTGATAAAACCACAAGGAAATACAACATTTGAGCAAAAAAAAAATCAAACCCATTACCACAAATTACATATAATAATAGATTTAAAAATAATCTGAAAAGGGGAAGAATACTAACTGAGCGTAATGGCGGCCGAGCTCTCCGGTTCAGTGGTTGCTGGTAATAGGTTTTTGAAGTATAAAATTAATTTAAGCTTTTTGTTATTGTTTAATACAAGATCAATAAATATTGGAAGAGGATTGATAACTAGAATTGTTGAATAATCAGAGAGATTGTTATTCAGGCAGCCGAGACTCGAGATAACTCTTCTGTTCTCAGTCTTCTCAGTCGACTAGTCGACTCATTGTATGTTGAATTTTTTCTTTCTTTTTTTCTTAAGTGGTCTGTTGGTACTGCAGTATGTAATTAGGAGGTCAATGATAATGTTAACCATCTATTCGTTTTTTTTTTTTTTTTTTTTTTTTTTTTTTTTTTTTCCTCTCTTTGAATTTAGCCTGCACTTTTAAACCTAAATTGATGAACATATTCACACGTATTCCGTATTTTTGCCCGCTCTAACTAAATCTAATAGTTTCTCCTTCCAACATATCACCACCGACCAAGGGGAAGGTCATTAAGTTAAAGTCGTGTTTTTTTTTTGAAAAAAAAATAATACTCCCCCCTTCCCCAAAACTTCGACTCTTTTGACTTAATTTTAGTCTCAAAATGATCGACCCATTTGCATTAAAATACCCACCAATTTACGATAATATTTGTGCAAAATTAACTTTTCCATATAAAATTTTGTTTTTTCATACAGTTTTAATACTTTATCTCTCTATTTTTTTACAAACCCCCTTTAAATTTATCTTTCCAATATACTTTTACTTCTTTTTATTTAATTTTCTTAATACCCGCGAATCAGCCCACAAGGGTCGTTCTTTCGGGGACGAAGGGAGTAGTGCTTTTTCTGTATGACGGAGGTTACTTATTTACGGATTATTTATTTTGAGGTTACTCAGTTGGTTAACGTGTTTTTATTGTAAGAGTGAAAAATTATGAAAAAAATTGTGGGTAGAGGCAAAACACCTAATTTTTTTATGGTTATGTATCATGACTTTTGATGTCAAACTTGAATTAATGCAAATAATATATCGTTAGAAAGCTCTAATAATTTTCAAACCCAATTAGAATCAGGTCAATATCTTAAAATACGACCGAGATAGTACAAAGGTGTTGGTTTTAGGGCCTGTTCATATTTACTGAACCGAGCTGAACTGAACTGAACTGAACTGATTGGAACTGAACTGAACTGATTGGAACTGAACTGAACTGAACTGATTGGAACTGAACTGAACTGAACTGAACTGATTGGAACTGAACTGAACTGAACTGAATTGAGCTGAAATAAATATTTTATGTGAGAGGGAAATTAAGAGCTGAACTGAACTGAACTGAACTGATTGGAACTGAACTGAACTGAACTGATTGGAACTGAACTGAACTGAACTGAACTGAAATTAAGTAAATGTGAACAGGCCCTTAGACCAAGTTTAGAAATCATATCGCCTTTGTTTTTATCAGAACTTGACTTATGAAATATCAATGCATTAGTTCCTTCTTTATATTTAACATTCACTTAAGTGAACTCATAAATTTTAGATTAAGCTTGTAAACTCATTTGAGCAGAACCTACTACCAAGTAATATTAAATTTATTGGGGTGAAATCAGAACTTATAAAATTTAAATTACCTAAACTTTAAAATTTGAAAGAATTAACAACAAGGTGAGAAGAAACAAAGCCTAAGTCAATTTATTAATTTTTGGTTGTTTCATAAAGCTTAACCTCTACCTTATTCATAAAAAGAGTTCCAGGAAAATAAAAAACAGGGTTCAATCGAGCACAGGAGTTTCAACTACTGCTATTCTTCTATTCGAAATAATCGATGGAGTATTACTTTCAATTGATCAATAAAACAATCAGCTACTTGGCATTGTATAAAATAATTACAAAGAATAATGACACAAGTCACTGGTATCAAAGTCAATTTTAATGTCATCCAACAGCAGTTCTTTGAATCAATTTGGTACAGATCTGGAAAGCAATAAGGCGTGTCAAAACTTCTGGAGTCACTGACCACCCAATCCTAGCAGTAGTCAAGACTCAATTCAACAAAAAGACTAGCCTGAAAGGCAGGGAATGCTTCAACGACGACATATTTCTCAATTACGCCAAGGATGACATGACATCGATGGCACTTCCTAGTGGCCATGCTGCTTCCACCAGAGAATTTCCATATGGCACTTTCTTCACCAATGTCATCTGTTGTGAAGGCTTTAGGCCTGTGTAAAACAAACAAGCACACAACAGAAGATTAGAATAAGTTTAACAAGCCCTAAGGGAAATCGTTTTTCATAGAAACAGATCAGAGAATCAACTTACCAAAACCATCCACAAGTAGTGTGTACTGGTAAACAAGATCCATGCATAGGTAAGGCAGATTTCCTTCTTCTACATCTCGGTATTTAGATTTCCCATCTTCAATCTTGGTGCCACAAGCACGCTCAGCAGCTTCCTTGAAATCTAAAGGGCGTACAGTGACAACTGGTTCCTTTGACTTAATAAAACCAGCCTGCAGAAACAATAAATGAAGTTTAGTTGATATACCAAACTACTGGTACTGCTTTTTTTCATTATATTATTTTATTTATTTTAATGTGGGAAGAAAGGGATTATTTTAAGTTGGAGGAAGAACCCCATAACTAATTCAAATAATGAAACTAAATAACATACCTCGGCTGCTCTATCAAAGAAAAATGAAGCAACAAACAGATTCTTCTGTCCATCACCCCCACCACCATTCCATACACCGCCAAAAGAGCACTTCATGTGTGTACATGTTTCATTGACTTTCAAAGCTTTCGCTGTAAATGATTTGCAAGAATCCACATCTGCGCCAGATGGAGAAGCTGACACTTCATACTGAACTCCTCCGTACTTGTATGAACCTTGAAAGCAGAAAATTATAATGTCAAAAACTGGCTTACATATTTAGGATAATAAGACAATTTAATCAAGAAATTTATCTGATATGTATGAATGATTACTCATTCACCCAAACTCACCAAAACAGAGCACTTAAAAATTTAGGGGGATAAATTTCACTAGTAACATATACACATGAATATGTACAAATATCAAAGAAAAACACTATCCATTTTCATTTATTTAGAAAAACATAGCATCACCTACAAAGAATGTGAACCTATCATATGAAAGAATACCATTACATATGAACAGTCCAATGCCTCTCAAGAGGCTCCCAGATATGGCACACGTTGACAGAAAAAGGACGGTTAATAGATCTTCTACTATCAAGAAATTTAATTCAAGATGGCTAGAATGAATGGATTGTGTACCATGAAAATGAATACACATCATAGCATTCATAGCATAAAAACCACCCAGTGCCTTGTGTAAATCACCAGTTTAAGAAAGGTCTGAGGATCATACAGTAAACTTAAACATGCAATTGTAGCATAAAATGGCAAAAGAATCAAACCATTAGCTACTTAGGAACAAAAGAAGCAAAAGAGCACTGTAAACAAGATGTTACAAAGTCATCCAAATGAAAATGATGTGCATAATCCTACGGGCAGTAGTTGAAATAATGACAGATATGATAGCAGAAATTAATGAGTTTATACCTTGATAGCCTGGCAATATGCACGGATTTTCTGAATCCCCAACTGCCTTCAAAATCTCAGCACGAGCAGCCAGTAAACCATAGTGCAAGTAACTGAAAAACAGAAGCCTCAATGAGCTTAAAGGTGATAGCAAAACAATTTAATGACAAGTTCATTTAGATACAAAGATACAGACACAGAAACAAGGTGTGAAAAAACAAGCACAGAAAGTACTTTAGAGAGAAGACAGGCTGACCTGTGCACATATAGGTAGTACTTTTTACCCTTTAGATACATTTCCCTCACATATGCCTCCTCACCATCAGACACCTTTGGAGCATTAGCAGCATCACTCTCAGAAACAGCATATGCCATCTGAACAGACCCACCTCCAAGATCAACTACTCCCACTGTATCTGAGTATTTCTTTCCCAATTTTCCTAGAAGATAGTTTATGGTTACCTACACACCAATAAAGAAACAAATTAAGCTCCAAATGCTTAACATAAAGATGCCAAATGCTGAAGCCACTAAATCCAGCGTCATGCATATAAGGATTCAAGGGGAGAAAAACACATGCACAGAGTGAGCGCTTTCAAAATCTATAACCAATCAACTAGGTTCCATCATAAAAATAGGCCCATTTAAGAACATAACCATCAGCAACCAAAAGCACGGATAATCCCATATAAAAGAAAAGGGATAGTACTGTACGGAAATGAAAGGTACTACCTGACAAGCATTTGTGCCCTCGTCGTAGAGAAACAGCAATGGATACCATTGACATAGTCTATAAGCAGAGACTATACTTTCAAAAAACCACCAAGTAGCAAAAAAAGGACAAAAAAATCCAATAAACTGTGTTAAATACTGTAGAATCCAGTCAAGCATTTTGAAAACGGGCACAGTAAGACGACTCACAATAAACTGAGAATTAAATGGTGAAGTGGTGAACAGACAACACTACTGCACTAGTGGAGAGAGAGAGACTATTTCCTTTGCTACCCAATTTAGTCCTCAAAATATACTAAGAGAGCCCACATAACAGTATATATGTAGTAAAAATTAATTCACTAGGACTTTAGGATATGCAACAAAAGAAGTTTAAGGATGTGACCACATACCCACTGAAATGCACCTTCCTGGTTTCCATCCAAGACAGTGACCCAGTCTGGTTCTGATTTCAGATCACTTTTATCCTTGAGCAGGTCCCTGACCTATATAAAATAAGATACCAACGTCAATTAAAAGACAAAAAAGAGAAAGTACATTTTTGTCAAATCTTCTCTGACAACCAACAATGAGAGACACCAAAAAGTAATAATTTATCATCCATGACAAATAAGAGAGTAAGAACATACTGCTTGCAATATTCTTTCAGGGGCATCACCATCCAATTGCCTCAAACCTGCAGTTGCCTATAAGAGAAAAAGGGCTCAATTTTTTCAGGTTATATTGGCAAATAACAAAATATTAGACAATTGATCATTTAGGGAAGAAGAACTATCAGCTACATAGCTTACCCCAACTTTGACGGGAGTCTTCCTAAGCAAGTTCTTGGGAATAACAGCTTCTGCTTGCTCTAGGAGAGAAACTAGTGAATTAGCAGCATCCTGAGGGTTGCTTGCATATGAACTTAGACCTGGTTTTTTCTACAAAGAAAAATTGAAAACCAGAGTTATATAACAATAGCAAGTATTGCACATTAATTTCTATTCACTCAATGATGAAGCTTGACAGGAAAAGTAGAAGCATGAAACAAATTTTTAGTAAGACACGATATCTACCACCTATAAGAAGCCAACTATTACACAACAGCAAATGAAAGAAGAAAAAGGAGCAGCAACCACTGCATAGGGATAGAGACAAATACAGTCAACATCATTTTGCAAGCTCAGCAAAGGTTGGGATAAACCCTGCCTTCAATAGAAGAACAAGTAGCTTTAAACACAGAAGTAAACCAGGACAGGGGTAAACTAGAGGAAACATCTTGAGCTCAAGGTTTATTAGATGATTCAAAATCTAGCATAAGTAAAATTGCAATTCTAGAAACAAAATCCATCAACTACCTAAGCCCCTGCCAATGGATCCCCCTACCCATGAGATAACTGATCCCCCTGCAATACTAAAGCAAATATATCATTTTTTATGCCCAGATAACTGATCAGTAATCACTAGATAAGGATAATCATGCATTTTGATTTCATTTTCGAATTTCAAACTCTAACAAAAAATTAGAGATGATCAAATCACTGAAACAATAAGCTTCAGACTTGTCCAGCATTCAATTATTTAAGCCACATCAGAACTCATCCCAAAAATCCATCAATGTACAATGCACCATAATTAAACCATAATTAAATTCAAGAAAAAATAAAAATCCATTCCGAAACTGCAAAGTCAATCACCAAGCAAAATCAAAGTCACCTTAGAAACAATTATGTATTACCAGCATTAACCTTTAGATCCATATTATATAGATAGATCATAAGCAACCCAAACACTCCCAAATCAGTTCAAAAGCATAATTCAGAAGAATTTCACAAATCCCCACAAAAAAAAAAAAAAAAAAAAAAAAAAAAAAACTAAATCCAAATTAAACCCAGTACATATTAATCTTAAAATACCACAAACACAATCAACACTCTCAAATCAGCATAGAGCAGAATTCAGAAAAATTGAAAAATTCCCACAAAACTAAACTTAAATCCAAATCAAACTCACTAAATAAAAATTAAAAATTTTCACAAAAATTCACTCACCTGAACAAAGAGTTCGAGATCATTACCAATGGGAACAAGATCCAAATTCTTATCAAAACGAAAAACATGAACCCTACTCCCAGAACTCCCAGCATCAAAGATCACAGCATATCTATTACCACCAACCGTAACAGAACTACCAGTCTTCATCTTCCTAGGAGAGAACCCTTCATCAGTGGGACCCGGCATCATATACAGAACAAACGAGATCAGCAAAAGGGGCAATGTAATCACAAGAATTATACCCTTATAACGGTAAATCTTGTCAGAAAACGACTCTTGTTGGTACTTGTTTTTCTTAAGCATTTTGTCGAACGAGTGGTGTGCGTCTTGTAAATGGGGTTGATCAGATGATGCTGGGGAAGTTGATGATGAAACCCCAACTGGGTTTGACGACGACAATGGCGGTGCCTGACCCTCCGTGAAAAGCTCCGCCGATGACGGCGATCTGTATCTGATCTGCCCGTTTACGCCACCCGACGACTCCAGTTCTTCGGATTTGGGTGGATAAATTTTGAATTTTTTGGGAATTTGGGGGAATTTGATGAAATGGTGATTAATTTTTTTTGGATTTTTTTTTGATAAATTCTCTTCACTCTCTCTTCCTACTAAGGGAGGAAAGGGAAGAGATTTATGATTTTAGAGTATGATAGAAATAAAAATGATGGAAATTTTTATTTATATATTCCAATGTTTTGATGGTTTCAGGTATTTATATAGTATGGGATTTTTAAAAATAAAATTACTGTATTTGATTTCTATGGAGGAAAAGTAGGGGAACTTTCATGGGTAGTGTCGGGGAGAAAGCAATTGTAGTTTTCACATCTTAGAGGCAATCGGGTCTTTTGGGTCGAGTCTGGGTTGGGTTATTCGGGTTGGGTCGAATTATTTCGGATGTCGGTTAAGATAAGGTCAACTTCATTTTCGGGTTGGGTATGGATCTGGTCAATTTCAGGTCATTCGAGTCGGATTATCGGATGTAGGTCAAGATTGCCAAGTCTACCTCTTACTCAAGAATGTTGTAAATTACACTTATTTTTATGAGAATTAATTATTTATTACAAAATTCACAAGTTTTGTATCATTGATAGTTTGATACAACACAAAATCTTTAGGGAAAAAATATAATGATAGATGGAGTAATAAATTTTGTAAAATTATGGTTAATAGGTAGAGTTTGTTATGTTTATTGTAAAGAACAATGCAAGAGGGTAACATTGTCAGGTGGTGTTTTAGTATAAAAAAAAAATAAATAAATAAATAAAATAAAATAAAATAAAATAAAAAAAGAAAAAGGTGTAAGGGCATGTTCTGATTAACTGAACTGAATTAAACTCAATCTATTGGAGCTAAACTGAATATTTTATGAGAGAAGGAAATTAAGAATTGAATTGAAAATAAGCTGAAGAGAACAGGTCCTAATTGTCATTCGGCATCCATTGCAATAGGGATTAGAACTCATGAGACAACAAGTCCACCATAACACTTTACCCTTCTTCGACTAGGCTACCATGTCACCAACTAAAGAAGTCGACATTTCGAAGGTGCCAATTAACCAAACACATCAACTAGATTTAGAAAATTGTTAATTGTGGAAGACTAGAACCAAGCAACAATCCCAAATGGTTTAAGCAAGATATATGGGAATTAACGAAGCAAACTAGCAAATACGGAGCACATTGTGAGATTTGTGACTGAAGTCGGTAGATGGTGAGGGTAAAAAAGCCCTTTTTCTAGTAAGGGATGCAAAGAAAAAGTACATCTTAAAATTTTAAAAAGCCCTTTGCTTGCTCTTGCATCCCTTCTTGTTAGGAGGTTAATTGCATGATTGAAGGAATAGTTTGATGTTACATCATACATGAATGCATCATATGCATGTGTTCTTTGCCTTAAAGTTGCTCATTTGATGCTTTGCTACACAAGTTATTTACTTTTCCTCCTTTTTGAAGTGTGCACAATAAACTTTCATCATTATGAAATTAGGATGAGTAAAAAATTCATGTTGCTACTCAGGTAAGGGTTTATAAAGCATCAGCTTCCCCTTCAAATAAGCAGTTGTGTGAGGGCCTGTTTTGATTGATTGACTGAACTGAGCTGAACTGAATTGAATAATTTACGTAAGAAGAAAATTAAGATAAGAAATGAACTGAACTGAACTTATTGGAGCTGAACTGAATGAACTAAACTGAAAATAAGCTGAAGAGAACAAACCCTGAGAGTGTATGCAAACGCACACCCACTCGCACATATAATGAGCCAACAAGGGAAAATCTGGAAGATTGGCCAACCTTTATCGGCTTCAACTTTTGTGAGCAAGTCCACTAGCTACTGTCAACAACTATGGTCATAGAGTCATATTAGCAGGACTTGAAATTGGTGCAGCTGTTAAGGTGTTGATAGATACATGGATCCTGGAAATGGAATTGACAAAAGAGTAGCACAGCTAGCATTGGACCTGTTAGTGTTAGATTGACCAGCAGAGAGCGCATTTTGGTCACTACATCACTACAGCCAGAGGAGTTTACAGTCTAACGAGGCCTTACAAAGCCTGAAAATCAAAGATGACATATACTCGTTTGCACTTGTTGCAGGCAGCTCAATCAGTACCACCCAAAATTTCAAGCATTATCAGCAAGACATCCTCTCCATATCTTCTTTTACATCTTGTTCCATTAGTCATGCTAACGTGTGTATTAAGCTTGGACCATAATATAGCTTTTGCAACTAGGAATTCTTGGCTGAATTATATTCTTTTGCTTTGTTGTTCGTTCTTGACAAAATTTAGAGGCCAAGCCTGCAATCAAAACCTGAAACACTACTTTGTATAATATAATTGCACAACTTCATTCCTAACATCTTACCAAACCCACCTATGAATCTATGAGAATTCATAATTTGGATATATCATATTACAATTGAAGGTAATGAAAAATAAGAATGTGGTTACATTACCACATTAATTTATGAACTAATTTCCTTGTAGAAATCTGGAACCAAACTACTCTGCTTTCCTGTTCTTTGGTGCTTTCTTCTGCTTTTTAGGCAATGGGTAGATGATTCTGAACACCCAAGCAGCCCCAATTGCACCGATAAAGGGACAGATCCAGTAAACATACAACTGATCCCATGTATTATGCTGTTTTCTAATGTATGCCCATCCAAACGCCTGCAAGAACAACATAAGACAATTAATTATCTACTACACAGTAATACAATAAAAGAAACAAATCATTGTAGTTGTAATACAATAAGAGAAACAAATCATTGTATTTGTAGCCTATGTAGAGCAATCTCCTTTATTTTAAGGACTAAACCACGTAGCTTGCAAAGCACGTGGATCAAATTACGAAGACATCGATTGAAGGACAATTTTTCATTCATGGTCAAGGCATAATTTGCAAAACTGCAGCATTTTTTGCTCAATCAATCTCATGGAGAGAACAGAAAGCCCTCCTCGTCTACTGCTTCCACTAATGGCCACAACAATGGCATCAAAGGAAGCCCTTAAGTTTGTGCTTAACTTCTATGTTATAGGAGATTTAAAAATATTTTAGGAAATAAATTGATTTACCACAGTGGCGGATCCAGGATTTGGGTAATGGGGGTACGAAATTAAGTTTAATAAAAAAAATTTACAAAATACAAAGTAATATGTGGAGTGTAATAATTTTTTCTTAACTAAATTTTGAGTTAATAAACCATTTAATTATTGCATTAGTATTTGTGTGTATTATGCACCTTCTTCCGACAACAAGGCTTATAATTGAGTAACGAAATATCTTTTTAAAAAGAGATTGTCTAAGAAACTTGTTACGGTAACAATAGATCTCTTTGTTCAAAAGCACAAGCTGGAAAAATAAACAATATCACCTAAGAGACCTGTTATTTTAACAACAGGTCTCTTTGTTCAATAAGACTACAATGAATGTATTATGTATATCATCTAAGAGACCGCCTGAGACCAGTTTTAAAATAGGCGGTCTCTTAGAATTTAATACTTGTGCAACAAAAAAGGCGCTGATTAGGCTGTTGTGGACCCTTGTGGTAGGTAACAGTATCTAAGAGACCTCCTATTAGATACAGGCGGTCTCTTTTTGTATCAGTTTTTTTTTTTTTTTCCTGCGGAATGGGGGTACAGTTGTAACTCTATGTACCCCCTAGATCCGCCACTGATTTACCATATGTAATAATGAAGTAGAATCAAAATACGACCTATGCTATTTAGCAGAGCTCTGATATGCACACTTTTCAACTGTTTGAATCAACTTAGGTATATTTTCTCTAATATTGTTAGGCACACAAGTCTTAAAATAAATCATACTCATATGTCCTCTTTTCTGCATTATGTACCCTTTCATCTGGTGTCTTTTTAAGGGGGGTTACAATGTTCATAACATACATCACTAAAATATGTACTTTTCCACTATACCAGGCAAAGTATCTTGAATCTATCTTGTCATAAAGAAAGGAAAACAAGGATATCATTTGGTTTTGAAGCTCTATGGGTACCAGTTGCCAACTTCATTTTTCTGTAAAAGTCTGCAGGGTATATTAATAAGTAATGCTTCACGCATTTCATTCTGCGTAATCACAACATTCCTTTAATTGATAAGAAAGTATGACACTAATGACAGTGCAACAGCAGTCCTGAGAGGTAAGTAGGTAACTACTCTCACTTGGCGAAGAGCATAGTCCAAAAAAGGATAGCAGAGGAAAAAAAATAAAGGGCAGTGACACTGAAGACAGGGAAGCAGCTTATGAATGGATAATCCCACTGTTCTTAGTTTATTGGGCTGATCAGGACATAAATCCTGTTTTGAACCTATTAAGCTATGTTTTCCAGCCAATTAATAATCCAAATTATGATTGAAGATTTGCGGGGAATGTTGTGGGGTAGAATCACTAGTGATGAAATTGCTTATAATAAATGGTGCACATAAACCAGCTAACGGGGACATGATTAAATCAAGGGAAAGACTTTAGCTCAGAACAGATATGGAACACAGTCATTCAGCAAAAATATACTTACATTGGCAGGATTCATTGAAGGTCCAGTATAACTGGAGCCGGCAACAACCAAAGTTACAGTAGCCATGGCAAGCAGCCATGTCTTCACCAACATATGACCTGGAATCCTGATGATAATGATGAGGACAGCCAAGGTTATAAGAAAAGTCAACACCCCTTCTGCCATGGCTGCAGTATGCAAATCAACCTTAATAGAAGGTCCCCCCAACATGTGTTTGTACTGACTTGGCATCACTTCTGAGATTGCTATGGCACCGGCAACAGCACCAGCAGCCTGCCATAAGACAAGTTCATACCTTCAGAAATATACATTGGTAGTTAAATCTTATACTATATTTATCCGCCAACTTACAGTTTCAAATGGATTTTATTATCAAACCAACTTTCTACACAGAGAATGTGACTGCTTGTATAGTCAAAACGTAACAACATAAGGGCAAAGAATAGATGTATGCTTATAAACCACAAGATCACTTGTCATGCATCAGCAAGAAGAATCTAATAAAATTCTTACCAAATATTTGCGAGTTCCATGTCAGAAAGCAGGATAACTTATACATCACTTATGCATCAGGCTCAACCAAATTTCCAGTGAATACGCATCCAATTACAGGGAAAAGGGAAAAAGTCGCATTCTAACTACTATCATACATAACTGGAGCGAAACTAACAGACAATTGATAGCTAGTCAGATGAAAAGGAAGCAATTTTGACCACTGATGTTTTAGTAAAAATCTAACAAAGAATAGTCTTGGCCAAAAAATCATATAATTAGTTATATCTAGCAGGATTTTCATACCATATACTTCAATAACAAGAACCAAAAATCACAAGAACTCGATGCTTGATATAAACATTCCATGAAAAACTTCAATTACTACCTTATTACTCCTACGACGGCGTCAAACCAAAGTCGTTCAACCCAGATTCCTAGTCCTACACTCCTACACTTACTTAAAACAACAGTGATCTTGAAACATTCTTGAGAAAATATCTCAAACTCCCCATGCATGTAAAGTCAACTCTGTCAATCAAACATACATTCCATTTCAATCGAAACTAAACACCGACACCCCCTACTAAAACTCTCCTGGCGCAATCATATCACAAACCACGTTACATTAAAACTAGCTTAATTGGTTAAAGTCTCGACCCCATTTTCACTCGAAATCAAATTAAACACAAAATCAACTCCACTGATAATAAAACTTCCATCATAAATGAAACTAAAACATCTTCCACATTATAAACAATAAACACCATTAATGAATAATGATCATCCAATTCCCACAACACAACACAAAAGTCAAAACACATAAAAACCAAAATCACCAATTCTAAACAATCCCACTTCCAAATCCATCAAATCAAGCAAAACAAAAACCCGAAACAATCAAAATCAACCTGAGCCGGAAATCGCAACGCCAACGAAAGAAGAGAATCACCCCCAAGACCAGCAGCGTAAAAGGCGGCGGTTCCAGTAGGATTGAAACTAGCACCACCAAGCAATTGCCCGACAAAAGTGTAAACAAACACAAGAGTTGCGACAATTGAGGTAGTGATAACTAGGGTTAAAGGTCCCTGAATTCCGAGCGAAGTAGAAATGAGGTAAGT
Source organism: Chenopodium album (assembly GCF_948465745.1). Classification (NCBI taxonomy): domain Eukaryota; kingdom Viridiplantae; phylum Streptophyta; class Magnoliopsida; order Caryophyllales; family Amaranthaceae; genus Chenopodium; species Chenopodium album. The sequence goes on from NC_137851.1 coordinate 13,213,101, forward strand.
GAAAAGGCCGATGGTTGACGCCGAGAAAACCCACATGGAGGTGAGTACGGCGTCTCCGATTGCCAGCTTAATCGCCGCCATTGTTGACGCCATTGTTGCGAGCTTCGAAGGTTTCTCTCTCCTCTTTCAGAGAGTTTCTCTCTCTAAGTTGTTGGGTATGATGGGATTTAGGTGTCAACGGGTGATAGGATGGAGGGATTGGAAGGGTGTAACTGATGGTTAAGGAATGAGTGTGACTTACCTAATTTCTAATTTTTAATTTTTTTTGTTAAGTAATTAATTGATTGTTGAATTTTTGGTGTACCTCGTGGATTCCATGTTTAATAAATGAAGAAATAAATTGCTTATGGTTATTGGTTAATTAAATACTCCCTCCGTCTCCTTTTTTACCTTTCTGTTTGTAAAATTATACAGGAATTAAAGGATTAAGAATAAAACAAATAACAATAAAACAAAACACAATGGGAAGTACAAAATATTAAATGATATCTTTGAGTAAAACAAAGATAGATTAATATTTAATGATGTCATGTCATTAATCCTGTGCAAAAAAAAAGGACCAATAACATGCTCCTATTGGAAAATTAAGAACCAATCATATTCATCTAAATTTAGGAGTGAGAATAGGAAACTAAGAGTGAGAAAATAAGAGTGGGCATTAATTACATAACAGAAAAAGAGAGATAACTTAGGATATTTGGAAAAAAATACTTACTAAAAAAGGATAATTTATACTTTTAATTAAAAGGCATTCTTAAATTTATATGTAAGTTAAAAGGAGGATCAAATCCTAAGCCATTTATCAATCAAGTATGTTATTAATATGCAAAAAAAATAGGGAAATTCCCATTGATACACCCGTGGTTTTGACTTTTCCCATTGATACACTCCAAAATTTTTGCCTTCCCATTGGTACACCCATGGTTTAGTCTTTTTTCCAACCGTGACTAACACCGTTAAAAAGTATTTTATTAAGTTAAAATAATCAAGGAAAAGACTATAATGCCCCTTTTAAACATCTAATGTCTCAATTTGCGTGTCGAAAATTGTTCGATAAAAGTTTTGGGAGTCATGTTAGTCGTTAAGGATCCAAATTAACCTTGAAATTAGCAAAAAAAACGCAAAACTCTCGTATGCGTGTCAAAAATGTCTCGATTTGCGTGCCATTACTTTTTTGTGATAGTAATTGTTCGGTTAAGGTATTAGGGGTCATTTTGACCCTTTATGAATCTAAATCGAACTCGAAATTGTCAAAAAATTAACGAAAATATCTCATTTTGCACGTCATGATATTTCTTTTTTGTTTTGTCATGACACGCAAAACGAGACATTTTCGTTAATTTTTTGACAATTTCGAGTTCGATTTAGATCCTTAAAGAATGAAAATGACCCCTAAAACCTTAACCGAACAATTACTATCACAAGAAATTAACGGCACGCAAACTGAGATATTTTTTGACACGCACATGAGACATTTGCGTTTTTTTTTTTTTGCTAATTTCGAGATTTGGATCCTTAAGGAATAACATGACTTCCAAAACTTTAACCGAACAATTTTTGACACGCAAATCGAGACATTAGGTATTTAAAAGGGGTATTATAGTCTTTTCCTTATTATTTTAACTTAATGAAATACTTTCTAACGGTGTTAGTCATGGTTGGGAAAAAGACCAAACCATGAGTGTACCGATGGGAAGGCAAAAATTTTTGAGTGTATCAATGGGAAAAGTCAAAATCACGGGTGTACCAACGAGAATTTATAAGTGCAAACCACAAGGTTCAATTAAAATAAAAATAAAAATAAAAAAACTCAATTTTAGTTTGACAATCACAATTATAATTTTAAAAAGCTTTTACAAATATTTATCGATTGTACGTCTATAACAATAGCAATCCGGGACAACGCCCGAACCACACACTAATTATATTATCATATACTTGTGGTCATTATCTTTTGGTATAGAGAAGTTCATCGTGCCGTGGAGGTTGTCGTGCTTTTAGGATAATTAGGAGATATTGGAAGAATAGATACATTTGCACAAGTTTTAAATTAATTACTTATGTTTTCACATTCAATAATAGTTATCTATACCTATACCTAGTATGTAATAATTTAAACCAATATTGTCACATATCACACTCTCTTTGTTCACAAACGTAAGTTTTTTTTGGTCTCTTCTTTGTACTGCAAGGCCGAACTGACTTGAGTCATTGCACAGCCTAACACAAACAAAAACAAAAAAAAAAAAAAAAAGAGCATGACATGGCACGGACACTATGTAGGCAAGGCACAACATGTTAGTATGTTATGTGTTGCCATGGAACATGAGCTCATTCGAGGCACGGGTGCCCAACCACAATCATCTTTAACCTCAATATCTCAATGACAGTGGCGGATTTAGAAAAAATATTCAACGGGATCAAAATATATTTAATCAATTTTAATGGGTCAAATAAGTAATTTTTATGAAAGAAAAACTTGATTTCTTAGGCAAAAACTTATTTTATTGGAAAAAAAAAATTCTATTTTAATGGTCAAGTAGGGTCAAGAGACTCCACTTACTCATACTTGCATTTCAATGGTTATGTTAAATTAACCATGCAATAAAAATTTTAATGGTCAAAATTAAACTATTAGTAAATTTGCAATGTTACATGGCTAGAGTTTCCAATCTCTCTTGCATTTAATCCTCCCAAGTGTTCTAACAACCTAACCCAATTCAAAGGATGCAAACATGGTTTAAAGCCATATAGGAACCACCACATCAGTACCCTAAAGAACAATGAGCTTAAAGTCCATAAAAGTTTATCTCTTAGTCGAAACATGGTGAGGACTTTGTGGTAACATGGTAGGTAGTTGCACCCTTTTCTTGGTAGCCATGGCCATTTGTTATTTTACAATTTTGCTAATTGCAAGATTCCCAGTTTTCCACCAATGTTAATAATAATTACTCTGTAACATTTAGATACAATGTTCTATACTTAAATATATTCAATCCTTTTTTTTTTTTTTTTTTTTTTTTTTGTCGATAAGATACAGGGGGTCTCCTATCTATTTACATGAATAGGGTGCTGAGGATCGAACTCCCAACCTATCCTATGTCCTCAAATAAATGTATCCCATGTTATTCATCAAAGGTCAATGAATTATTGTAAAGTTGTGCATCTTTGAGGCCAATAAGGCAATACACAGATTTTAAGACTTGAAAATTGCATCATCTAGATTTTGCACCACTTCATAGTATTAAATAATTGAGATGGAAAAAATAATTAAGAAATGCTAAGTACTGTTACTCCTTTATTGTTGTTAGTTGCTTGATTGTGAATGTTAAATCTAACACACTACCACTTTTTGCTCTTTTAGTTTAAAAATAATTGCCAAACCAATTTTTTGAAATTGTCAAATCAGATTGAAGATCGAGCTTTGGGTGATATTAACTAGAAAAACTAATTTTAAGTGCAGATAACCTAAATAAAGGAAGATGTATCCATTATTAGAAGTTTTATAAAGACAAAACACAAAAGCAATATGGAGTACTCTTTTCAAAGAATGCTTTAGATATACTCGTATATAGGGAATGGCCGGTGGTTAATTTTTTTGTAAATTGTATTGATAAGGAATGACAGTGAAAATTTAGATTATAAGTAGTAGATAATATTAACAATATATATGCATTTAATACTCCATTCGTCCCCTTCTGTATGTCACTTTTGAAGAAAAATCACGGGAATTAAGATGGAAAATATGAATCAATGAAAGTATATGGAAAAGTAAAATTTCCAATTAATAAAGTAATAAAATTAAAGTGCATGGAAAGAGACATTTTCAATTAAAATAATAATTAAAGTACATGGAAAAGATAAATTGATAGATTCAAGAGTGTAAAACATTGACACAATTTTTATGGCAAATGTTAGGATAAAATAGGAAGAGGACTTAATAAGGACAAAAAAAATAAGAGTATAAAAGTCTTTTTATTTATTTTAATAATTATGAAAATGTGAAATGTGACAAACATTTCGGGGCACCCAAAATGGCAAAAGTGATAATTAAATGGGGACAGAGGGAGTAGGATTTATTGGGTAGATAGGATTGAGACTTGATGAGTGCGGATTAGCTAGGCTCTATTCTCTTCGATGAGCTTACTTCCACTTATTTTGCATCTAATAAATTTAGATAAGATAATATTAAGATAATATAAGTTTTGATAACATATTGGTTGATAAGTTTAAAAAAGATCGATCACGGTTAATAAATTATAATAAGGTCTAATAAAGTCCTTTTGTTAAAAAAAAAAAAGTATAATAAAGTCTAATAAGATAATGTTTGTGTTATAAGAAAATGGTTCATAAGCTCAAATAAGATAATGTTGCAAATGGTTTAGCCAATTTCGATGTTTGTTCATCTCATAAGCTTGAGTTCTTGTCAATGCTTAACAACCTTTGCACGATTTTGTTGAACAGTACGATTTTAGTGGTGTGGTGTGACATCGAGTTATTATACCGGATGTCATCAATTAGTTTTGTTATTGTGTTGTACAATAACATATACAAAGTAATTTTCAGTTTTGTTAAAAAAATCAACTCAATTAGAGCATGTTATGTTCACTTTATTTTCACTTATTTCATGTCTAATATTTTCAATTATTTTTAGATAAATTCTGTTAAAGAAAAATAAGTTCTAATCATGGTTGCTTAAGTTCAAATTACAACAAAATTAAGGTTTAATATATTTAGATAAGTTCAGGTAAGTACAAAAAATTCAAATAATATTAGATAAGTTCAAATAAATAAAAATCAGATAAATAAAAAAAACCTAATATTTCTCAAATTTATCCTTCCCTTGTTGATTAGAGCTTGTTCTCTCAATCTCACCCCCAAAAAATTGGAGCTAGATTATTATTGGTCAAAATTCAATTGTAGAGAGGAATGGAGGTGGGACCCATGATACATGAATCACCAAAATATAACACACTCTTATTCGTTACGTTTCTAACGACCAATTTGTTGCTTAGCCGTATTATTAAAGGTGGATATTTCCAGTTGTATAGTTGCCTTTTCTCTTTGTATTATGTGTTGGGACAAATAGTGTTATTAGTACCCATACTTTTTAGATCTACCCCCTTCAAAAAAAAAAACGGTGCAGCAAAATATAGTTCATCATCTGCATAGATGCAAAAACTTTAACACGTCCTATATTCTTTATTGATCGTAAAGAATGGAAAAACAAAGTTACACCATTTCTAGTTTTTTAATGGAGGCATGTTGGATCATGTGCATCGCATAAACAATCTATTTTGATAGATCTATAAAGATGTTTCTCTGATATTATTTAATGATAACATTTCATTAAAAATAACGTAACAATTAACTATCTTAGTGAAATAGGATTATACTTTGTATTTGATAATTTCCCGCCTGCCACCACCTAAAAGTCGACCTCAAGTAATTAATGAGAATCACTATTGATGATTAGCAAGTTTACTTAATTAGTACATCTATTTGACCAACATACGTTAGTGGTTGATTCATCTATAGTTGTATAAACACTATTAAACCTCAAACTGAATTGGCCCATATCCCATACAATATAATTTTTTTTTTTAAAAAAAAAAACACATCTAAATAGCCTCAAAGAGGCCATGACAAAACCATATATAATTCATCTATATTAGGAATTAAATCACACAAGCTATTCTTATTAAATAAAAATGATAGGACTAATATCAATTTTTACACTTAAATTCATTCATTCTTATTATAACCAATTATCAAACGAGCCGTTAAAATACGTCCTTTTCATTATAGAAGTATTTATCAAATGATTCATAAATAGTGTATTCCCAAATCATATGACTCAAAAACCAAGTCTAATTCAATTTTTTTCTAAAAAAAAAAGAAGGTAAAGTTAGGATATAATTACCTGGGCAGGAAAGCGGACAGCCATAGACAAGAGCGTATCATCACCAATACCAGCAGCATACATGGCGGCGTTAGCGGTGGGATTAAAGCTAGCACCACCAAGAGCCACCGTCATACCTTCACAAAAGACAATATGAATCATTATAATACCGGTGAAGATAGCATGGATCAACTTACTATCCTCATTAACTCCAAAATATTCGGCCACGACCGCGGTGGCGATACCGAGTGTCGAAGCCGTAAACATCCATCCGAAGGACATTAAGCCGTCTCCTATGGCGGTTTTTATCATCTTTCCTACCCCTTGCGCCATTTTTTTGATTTTTTTTTTTTTTTTTTTTGGGTTTGGATTTTGTGAGAATCTGTTTTTATAGGGTTGATTTTGGTTTCATTGGGAAGTGGGCGTATTGATAGAAGGGGGTGGGGGTGGGGGTGGGGGTGGAGATGGAGATGGGAATAGAGGATGGAGGAATGAGTCGGCTAATTTAAGGATGAGGAAAAGAAGTTTAGATTTTAGAATTAAATTTGTTTAGATAAAATTACCATTTTTTTGATTTCGTAGGATCTGATCTGATCTGATTTTCTTATTTGATTAATCTTTCTTATCTAAATTTAATTGAACTTATTAAAACTTAACTGAATTTATTTTAGTTGTAATTTGAATTTGACTAACCTTATTAGAACCTATTTTTCCTTATATGAATTCTTGGTGAACAAAACAAGCCTTTACTAGTTTTGGTCCCGTGTAATAATAAAATTTATTAATAATGATAGTCAATTGAAATGAAGTTAATTAAAATTAAATGACTTATATAACAATTTTCTTAATTTGAAATTATTTAATGTCTACACTAAAATTCTTATGTGTTAATATAAAAAAATAAAAAAAAAATTGTTAAAAAAATTTCAGATTTAGTTTTTTTTTTTAATAGAAACTTTTTTAAAAAAATAAATAACATTTTGAAGGGAAATATTTTTACAAAATTATGCCAAGTATCATATTTGGTGGTCACTTTAATACATAGTATAGATTCGTAAATAACTTTTTTTTTTTTTACTAGACATAAATAAAATTCTTATATGAAAGGTCAAAATAATAAAATTTGAATATACATGTTTTTTTTATAAATTTTTTAAGTTACGAAAATGAAGATATTTAAACCAAATAAAGCTAATAAAAAATAAGAGTTGACCTGATCTGATCTGATCTTGTCTAATCTAATAATCTGAGTTGATCATGTCTAAAATAAATTAATATGTTGAATTGAACATAACCTAAGTGCGAAAATTTAGCAAAATATAGTAATATTTTTAATTTTTAATTACTGATAGTATAAATTAATAAATATTGATATTATGAAAATATACTTATTTTTGGATTGGTTTTAACTTGCTCTCTCTCTGCTTCTCAAGAGGTATGAAGTATTTTTCTTTAATAAATAAGGATTTGGTCCATTTTATATTTACAGTCTATTCAAATATTGTTCAATTTCAACACTACAAAAGATTTAATTCTAATAGAATAAGGTTATATATAACAGTGATATGAAAGAGAGTATTCAATAATGTTAGATTTCATCCACAACAATCATGATTCTGCCAATTAGTATTTTTTTATCTAATAAGGGTTTGTTCACATTTACTGAACTGAGCTGAGCTAAACTAAGCTAAAATGAATATTTTATGAGAGAAGGAAATTAGGAGCTGAACTGAACTGAACTGATTAGAGCTGAACTGAACTGAACAATAAGAGCATTATATTCATCTAACATTGCATTTTACCAATTTGGGTCACGAATAGCACTAACAGGGTCCTTGGGTATAGGAGAGATGTTAGGTGTAGTCATAGTGTTTAAATTGTGAAAATATTTAGAATTAGGCTTGGTAATACCATTTTTTGCTCTTGTGATCATGCTATGGGAGATAGGAACTGGCTGTTGGCGTATCGTGGTTTGGTTAAGAGGTGATGGAGGGTGAGAGGGAGAAGTGGCAGGCTGTCCGAGATGCATAATGGGTGTGTGAGTGCTCGGGTCAGGTTTCGGGGAAGAGGGAGAGGGGGCGACTGACAGTGTGAGGGGAGGGGGGGCTGCCAGGAACTAGTGGCTGGATGGGCAACCCAGCAGGCGCTGGAAAACTAGCAGCTAGAGCAGAAGCCGTAGCTGGGGTAGCCTGCCGCGAACCAGCGCCCGAAGGGTGAGCGATGAGTGTGGCTGCCCCTGCGTCAGTAGGTGTGGGGGGAGTTTGGGGAGTGCTTTGTGATTGTAAATGGGAAAGGAATGGATTATAATCCAAAAAATTATAATCCTCTTTTTGAAGTGAGTGAATTTTGGAGAAGGGAACTCAGTTTTGACAAATTTCACATGACGACTAATAAGAATTTTTCCATTGGACATATCCTAACACTTTGAACCACGATGGTTGGAAGCGGGATCTAAAACAGAATATATGATAATCATATCATAAAACAAAATATATACATAAAATAGAATATATGATAATCATATCATATATTTTAACAATTTATGAGAGAAGAAAATTAAAAACTGAACTGAACTGAAATTTAGTTGAACAGAACAAGCCCTAAGTCGTCCATTGGAGTAGTGATTGAAGTTAAAGTATAATAAGCATCAGGTTCGAACATTAATGCTAATAACTCATTTTTTATATAAATGTTGAATAACTTATCTCTCTTTCACCCTTGAATTCGGACTCACACAAAACTATTTCTTCAAGACCCGCCAATAATGTACAGAGTAATATATTTCGTTGTTGATTTAGTTTTCATTTTTCAATGATTGTAAATGATAATTGTAGACAACATCTTCCTTTCTATGGGTGGATTTTGTTCAAATTTTTTTGAACTTAAATAATTTTAGTGAAATTTAATGGAGGTCAAAGAATGATTGGAGGTATCTTGTTAGTCTTACATGTCTATAGAGGCACACAAAAAATTAATTTTTAAATCAAACACAACATATTTCCTTTGTTTTCTTCTTACTTGAAATATATAAATTTTTTCATGTTTGTCAATGTGTAACTACAACAGTTTATATCTATATTTATAAAATTTACTCATATAAAAATAATATTTTACTTTTTTTTTTTGAATAGCAAAAATATTTCATTAATTAAAAGTCATACGACATCTACAATAGAGATTCGACGTTAACAAATACATAAGATATTGAATCAAATAGAATTTTCCTTCATAAAAACTACGATCGTCGAGTAGATCTTGCACTGCGGAGCATCTCCCGCTTATATCGCTGAAAATTACAGCCTTGTTGGAGAGACAATCTAACAATCCTTTGTAGCCGTGAGGATGTTTTCCTTCTGATTCATCTGTCCGTATTCGAAAACTTGATAACTTTTTCACCAACGAAATAATTTCACGACAATCCATTAGATCTGCTACCATGGATTCAAACCTAAGAAATTTCTCCCTCGAAAAGAGGAGATAAACCTTGTCTTTCGAAGGAGGTCGAAAAACCCTTGTCTTTCGAAGGAGATCGGAAACCCTTTCTTTCGAGGGAGAAAAGTTCCATCGATTGGGGCTTTCCATCGATTAAAATCGATGGAAGCCCCTTCAAAATTCAACAATGGAGGCTAGGGTTTTGGAGAGAGAAAGGAGGAGAGAGAGGAGAGAACTACCTTTTTAAATAATATTTTACTTTGTAATAACGTAAACATTGAAATAAATCTAATTGAAATAAATATTGAAATACATCAATTTGAAAACATATTTTAAACAAAGGCGTATGTGCCAAAAACTCACAATACAAACTGACAATTCTATTGTCACTATACAAGGTTGAAGATACTACCCAAAAGTGAAATATTTTTCCCTACCTCTTAGAACCCAGCAAATTGCCGATTTAGGAATCGTTTGGTTGAAAGTAGGAATTGCAATTCCTTGAAAATTTAATTTCCCCTGTATTGGATTTTCTTAAAGAATTTTAAAAGTGTTTGGTTAACCATGCGATTGGGAATTTCCACTTCCCTAAATTTCCCTAGAAAATAAAGCTCCTCCATTTTGTAAGAAATGGAAATTCCTAAATTTGTCAACCAAACACCAAAAAATTTCAATTCCTAGAAATTTTAACTTTTGATTTTTTTTTCGTCAACCAAACGACACCTTGATAAAAGAGTATCGGGTACTAACTTAGTCAATGCTAAGTTTTAAGTATTCTAAAGAAACACTAGCCTAAACACAATTAGGTGGTGCCGGTGGTGGTGGTTCCTCCTCGATCGATGGCGGTCGAGAACGTAAATACTCTTGCCACATAGCACTAAATCGTGCTTTATCCCTCTTTAACTTCTTTCTCTCTTCCCTTTGAACAGCACACCACGTACAAAAGAAGCAAAGGATTATAACCCCAAAAATTCCGGCTGCCACTTTTATTACTCTACCATGTTTTAACCATTTTATAGCTTCGTCAAAGAACTTATAGGTTGACTTCATTGTTCACCCCAATGTAATTTTTCTTTCTTTTCCCTTGACTTAATTTACTTTACAATATTTTAATTATAATATTAATTGGTTAAAACTTTTGTTTACTTAAATAATGTGTGATAAACAAGAATAACATGCATTCTTACCCTTTTTTGGAGTATAATTTTAAAGTTAAGTTTTAATTTTGTTTCCTTTTTTAGTCCTTTATTATTAATTATATAATTGTTGTTTTGGAAACTGCTTTTATTTTTTACTTTTGTATTGACATTAATTGTGTAAACATATTTTGTTATGGAAACTAATATGATGGGAGTAGGAAAACCTGGCAACTTTTCCTGAGTTAAGCATACATGAAGGAGCTAAAGTTTTTGGTTTTTCACCGTTAAGGACCTTATAATTTTTTTTTTCATCTTTAAGGACCTCATTGGTCAAAAGTTAACTACACTAGTTAGATTAGTGAATTCTTTAGTTTAAAAAATAATTATAAGAAAGAACAAAAGGTAAACTTCTATAATTTTTAGTTATAAGGACTTAACCATTTAAGTTTCATAGTATATCGATTTCTTGGATGAATAAACTAAAGGGGTTAGTATTTTTTGAATTAAAAAAGATATGGAGTAATGGTCAAGAGTTCTTTTGTTATTACTTCATACACTTTGGATAAAAGCAAAAAAAATTCATGGAGATATATAACTTACTATTAAGTGTTGAGTATTCGTATAAATGTTGATTTTAAATTTATAAGAGTCCATTTTAACATTGATACAAGTGTTAGGTTGGTTTTAAAATTCTATGCTAAAATATATTTTTATCAATCTCAAAAAGCCCCCCTTTCTCTAACTTCCTTTATTGAAATAGTGAGTTTAAATTAATTATTAATCGATGTAATTATATAATTAAAGAAGTTTTAAAATTTTATTATATATACTTCAATAAATAAGTCAAATTATTTAACTAGAAATATATTTAATTACCAATAAATCAAGAGGGGCTCCTTATTAGAATAACATAATAGTTTGTCAAAAAAAAAAAATGCAAGAGATAGAGTACATTTGTAGGTAATTTATATTTTTTTTCTTTTAAGTAAAATAGCTAAATTATTAATATTATAATAGCTTAAAATTATACTTCGATGCAATATTTACTTTTGAATTTAATGTGTGTGTGTTTTTTTTTTCCTTTTCTTAATAAAAAAAAATACAAATATTACTATACATTAACATTTGAAAAGACAACCCATGGTTAAAGGTGAGTTAAGTGACCAAAAACCTTAACTCGGGTCCTTAAAGGTGAAAAAAAAATATAAGGTCCTTAAAGGTGAAAAATGCAAAAGTTTAGGTCCTTTTATTAGCTTAACTCAACTTTTCCTTTGCTCTTTCTGGTATCAAATAAATTGATTAGAATGTCTGCTAGGCTTGCTTACAAATTCTTAAATGGACCTAATTTACACTAACTTATTGTGGACCACCAACATTAGAGACAATATGATTGTTTTATTAATAAATAAAATGTCACTATATTAAAATAAAGGTTATTATATTGAAATAAAAGTTAGTGTGACATTAAAAGTTACTTCCTCTGTTCTTTTTTACTTGAGCTGTTTCTTTTATCACGCTTGTCAATACAAAACTTTAGTGATCAATAATTTTATTTTTCCATAAGTAAAAATTATAAAAGTTGTATATTATAATGGTACTTATTGAAACGAATTCAAAAAGATCTCACATGAATATATTTTTTCTTACATATCATTCACAAAGACGGTCAAAGGAGGGGTGATGAATAGTGTAAAAATCAAAGCGGGTCAAGTAAAAAAGAACGGAGGAAGTATAAGAGATAATTTTTTTAATGAAAATTTTAATATAATGGTCAATATGAATAATAAAGACCACTATGTTAAAATTAGGTCACTACTCAACGTAATATCGCATTTTAAGTTCAAATAACATTAAAGGTCACATAAGTTTTAAAAAAAGGTTACTATGTTAAAAATAAGGTTACTATCTTAAAATTAGGGGTCACTATGTTGAATATAATGTCAGTTACGTGTGTATAAACCTTAGGTTCACAATAATATTATTGTGGACCAGGTCCACAATAATATATTATTGTGGACCAGGTCCACTCAAGATTTTCCGAGGCTTGCTAGCCTCGGTCCTTTGTATCATGAGAGTGAGGGATAGCTCAAGTGGTTAGAGCTTATCTCCTGATTCCAAGAGATTTTGGGATCGATTCTCATCCTGCCCTTTGTGAACACCAAAAAAAAAAATACTACTGTGACGAGGCAGAATGTTTCAATTAGCATTTAATAGTAGTGCCAGTGCCAATAGAAAAAGGATATAGCTTCGGCCTCTGGCAGATTTGGGGCATCAAACACCTTGCAGATACGCTGTTCACCTTTTCCCTTCCTGAACATCAACCTTATTGTTGATGCATCGGCTAAGACATGACCGGCTGCTGGCTTCTTAGGGTCCGTAACAAAAACTCCTCCTGGGTCAGCGATAACTGCAAGCAGCATTTGATTAGTTGGCTAGAGTTCAATGGTTTGATTAACAATTATTTGCATAAATCTCTGCTAATGAAAATTTAAGTCAGATTATAGAGATTATTACCTTGATTAGTAAGATATACAGCATTGTTGAACTCTTCAGCAAACTTCATCAAACGAGACAGCATTTGGGCCAGTTTTTGCTGAAAATGCAATTTAATTCCTGTCACTATATAGAACTAAGAAAAATAAATGAGATAATCACTGCATCAAGGAGATCCTTCAAGTGTTCATACATATTTGTGTGCCCTGAATAGTGTTTTGTTTCATATCTTTCAACAAATTACCTGTCAGTCTGCAAGCTCTCCTCTTCTTGTGAAATCCACTCGGAATAGAGCAATGACAGAATCTACAATCTAAAAAATTCAATGAAAATATGATGTTAGCCAAGAATATCATGAGGATTTTCTGGTAAAAAAAATTGTGAGTACTCACCAGTAATCGGAAGGGTTCCTCAGCCATTTTTGCTGCCAAGCCAAGGAGGTTGTACTGATGTTCATACGTATATGCACGTGCATATATGATCTATAAGATTGTAAGATGAAAATAAACCATCCTGTGTTATAAAATTCAGACACAAAATTAAGTGGTCATCAGGTTGCATTTCACATTGTCTAGGACAGCAGCAGCATCCATGATCCATCCCAAACCTTTCAGCAATTGGCACAATACGATCTGGTCAACTGTAGTTGATATGTTTTATTTTTTCTTATGTTGGTTGATATCAGACATTATTTGGCTTATATGTTTTTTTAGTTGGTTGATATATTTATTTTGTTGGCTAATATGTATGTTTTAATTGTTGGCTTATATGTTTCATTTTGTTGGCTAATATGTTTATTTTGTTGGCTTACCTGTTGCTTTTGTTTGCAGATTTCATCCTTTAATTGGCTGATATGCTTCATTTGTTGGCTAATATGTTCCTTTTGTTGACTTATTTGTACCTTTTGATTGCTATCCTTTTTATTGGCTGATATGCTTCTTTTGTTGGATGATATGTTCCATCTCTTGGCTGATAGGTACCTTTTGTTGGCTGATATTTTACTCCTATTGGCTTATAGGTTCCTTTTGTTGGCTGATACGTTTTTATTAATGTCTGATATGCCCCTAGTATTGAATGATATCAAACATGATCAATTAGCTAGTATGCTTATTTTTATAGCTGATATGTGTCATTTATTGGCTAATATGATTAACAACATAATTTATGTTATTAACATAACATATACTAGTACTACATATGAAGCTCTTTTTTTTTTTTTTTTTAATCTCCTTCTCTATCCTCTTTCCCATTTCTTCCTCTCTTCTTTATTTTCTTCTCTCGTCTCTTTCAATGGAACAACACCGACACACCAACACCAACACACCGAACCCAGCCACAAATCCTCACGCCAGCCTGCCGCACTAATTCCACCGTCCACCTAACCACCGTCCACCTAACCTACCAACCACCACACCACTGAACCGCACCCAAAGCGCACCCAAACCGCCACCACAAAATCGCACCACCAAAATTGCACCCAATTCGCATCCAAACCACCACCAAATCGCACCACCAAAAGCACCACCAACAAATTTCGAAACAATACCCCTTTGGATTAATTATAATTGTTTATAATTGATGTAAATTTCTGATTTTAATTTAGATCTAGAAACAAGGAGCAAAGGAGAGAGAAAGAGAAGGGAAAAGAATAAGGAGAGAGAAATAAAAAGCAAAATAGTACATGACGCATAAACTGTTGGGTGCGGACGTCCGCACCGTCCGCACCCAATAGTTTGTGATCAAATAGTTACCACCTAATTACCATAAGTGACCTAAGTATCAAACACTGAGCTAGGAAGGCTACAATTATGAGAACAAATTTTTGTTACAGAGTCTAAGATAAGCTAAATAAAAAATTATTGATAATAAATATTAGCAGCTCATCTTGTGTGCGGTTGGCCATAACGTTTGGTAACTTGTAAAAGAACAAAATAATCCCTATAATATTAGTCTAGTAACCAATATAATACTAACCGAGTAACCTCTTTAACGTTGACAGAGTAACTCTTATAACACTGACTAGAGTAACCCTTACAACACAAACCAAGTAACCTCCTTGATAGCTGGTCACACCATGTGACCAACCACATATAAGAATTTGTGAAAATTACAAAGTGGAAAGGAAAGTGTATCACACTATCACATCATTTTTTTTTTTTAGGAAATCAATAATATGAATTTTAGAAAAATAACTAGCAAATATGTGTGTTTGAGAATTGAGACTTTGAGATCATTGAAATTTTACACGTGCCACCTATTTTAGGATGGAAGAAGTAGTATGTTTTACAAAATAAACTAACTTAAGTTATTAATTCAATAACATTTATTTCAAATATAAATTATTGGTATAAAATAATTACATCCTAGAAAACAAATGTCTAAAAAAGTGTTGATAGAATTTAATCTAAACTTCTTAATCTCATCTTATCATGTTTGAAATAAATTGACATCAAACAAAATAGGTTGAACGTATTATTTTATAACGAAATAGAATAAGGGGCCGTTTGGTTGGGGTTAATAAAGAAAGGGAAAGGGAATAAACAAGCCTCATTTCCTTTGTTGCTGTTTGTTTATCACTTTTAATCATTCCCTTTATCCATTTTTATTTTTGAGTTTACCCAAAATCACTCTAAATTGATTCCCCACCCCCTTAGACTTTTCCATTCCCTTTCCTTAGCCACCACCATGCCCACATCAGCCACCACCCTTCTACCCTACCCACAACGCACAACCACCACCCAGCAACCTCGACGTCCCTCCACCGGCCATCGCCGACCCCCAACAACCTCGCAGCTCCCTCGAAAACCTTCCCCGATCCCTCGTCGGAACTCGTTGCCCTTGTTCGCACCTCTCCTACTCCTCGCTAGAGGTCGTCACACCTACCCCATCCCTCCCCTTCCCCGAAAATATCTCCACTCCCCGGAAAACCGTCCCCCCACCAACGAGCAAAGTTTGAATTGAAGAAAAACGAGCAAAGTTCGATTGAAGAAAAACGAGCAAATGTTTTTTTTGTTCAATTCAGCGAAGTTCGAATTGAAAGAAAAACGTGAAATTGTTGGATTTCTTAATTGGGGTTTTTTGGGGTTTTAGGGTTCTTATATGGGTTTTCTGGGGTTCGAATTGAAAGTGATTAGGAGAAGGTATTCCGGGGAGGGGAGGGATGGGGGAGGTACGACGGGATCCGGAGGATTTCGACAAGGTGGTGGCTGGACGTTGGGATGGCTTGAGGAGTGGGAAAGTGAATGAAAAGGGGTTGAGTGGTGGTGTTGGTAGTGGTGATTCCCTTTGTTATTTTAAAACAAACAACATATTACATGGAATGGTTTTTCATTTCATTCTCTTTGAATCCCTTTGTTCATTCCATTCCGTTTACCCCGTGTGAACCAAACGACCCCTAAGTCCAAATGAATAAAGCCTTGACCGCTTAATACTTTAATGGAAAATTTGCTAATTGCAGTCATTTAAATTTTGTATTTTGCAAATTACAGGTATTTAAAACAACAAAAATTTCACCAAATGCCCCTGAGTTATTTTTTTATCCACCATATACCCATGAAAATTTTCAAATTCACCGTATACCCCTAAGTTTAACAAAAATGTTACAAAATGCCCAAATGACTAACGGACGTTAACTCCGTTAGTCATTAAGGCTAAATTTGCCACGTGACAACCTATGATTGGTTGTTATTTATATAATTTTAATTTTAAAATAATAATTTAATTAATTATCAAAAAATAAAAAAAAATAACTCACCCACCATAACCACAACCACAGCCCAGCCCCAGCCACCACCCGCCGGCGCGGTTTCCGTCAAAACCCCAGCGCCGGCGCCACCCCAAACCCGACACAAACCAGCGTGTAGCAGCTGTCGTTCGAAATAAGTTTCTCACTCACAAGTCGTAGCTTCGCTCCTCTGCCGTGTCTGTGCTCCCCCCGTGGGTTGGGGGTCGCGTCCTTCGAAAATCCGAATTCGAGGTTTGGGCGAATTCGGTTTTCTCAGTTGCCTTGTCGCGTGAGAAACTTGTTTCGAACTGTCCCCTTTTTCCTGTTTTTTAAGGAAAATAAGGGACTGACAGCTGTTATATTTGGTTACCCCCGTCGCGTCGTTCGCTTTCATGCGTGTGAAAGTAAGGTCTCCCCTTCTTCATCCGTAGTATCTCCCCGGAACGAGCCCTTTCCTAAATGGCTAAGGCTTGCAAGGGCCCTTTTTGGGCTTTGGTGTTTTGAGCTAGGTTTTACGGCTTCAGTCCGGTAACCGAGAGCTAATTTTTCAATTCCTCTGGTTACAGCGAATTGGACCTTTTATACCCCCGGATCAACGCGTTTACACGCTTGTCTTTTTTCGGGCACCAACCTTTTCACAGGGCGCAAGGGTAAAAAGCTGTCTATCCCGAGCAGATAAGCCTTGCCTCGCGTCCTGCTACGTCAGGTAGTATACCTTCTCAGATGTCCAAGGAGGGCAACATACATCTAAAGAATCCTTTCACGTGTAGCCTTCGAATTACCCCCAATCCCTAAGCTAAAGCCCCCGGTTTGCAATAGGTATCTGTCACCCCAAACCTGACGTAAACCATCCACTCCCCAATTTTAAAAGCCCCTTCATCTCTTCCTCGTAAACCCCTCCCCTCCCCACCGTCGATGTTCGAATTCCCATCCCCATGCCAGCGAACCCAAGCCGCACCTCCCCCCAGTCGTATCCATCCCCTGAACCACCACGTCGAATCCCAAAATAAAAAAACCCAAAATCGAAACCCTAGATTTGATTTTTAAGGTTTCGATTTTGGGGTTTTAGTGTTTAGGGGTGGTGGTTTTTGGCGAAGAGTGCCGGCGAACCCAAATCCCCCTCCCCCTTCCATCTCCAACCCCATGAAACACCACGTCGATTACCAAAATCAAAAACCCCAAAAACTGAAACCTAGGGTTTCGATTTTGGGGGTTTAATGTTTCGAGGTGTTTGACTTAGGTGTGCAGCAGCAGTGTGGGGGAGGGGATTGGGCTGCCGGCGAAAGGTTTTCGGGGGTGGTTGCCGAATTCTCAGCTTAGGTTGTTCGGCGGAGAGGGTTTTTGCAATTCAAAGCAAGGAGGGAAAACGGTGCGGTGGTTCGAGGAAGGAGCGAGCACCAGCGCGGGGTTGCTGGAAGGGGTGGCGGCTGGGCTTGGGGTTCGCCAGCAGAAGGTGGCAGGTTGGCATTAAAGGTGATATTTTTTTTTTTTTGAAATTTTAATTTAGTTTTTTTTAAAAATATATATATATATATATATATATATATATATATATATATATATATATATATATATATATATAATATTTAGTTAAATAATTTTAAAAAATAACCAATTAGATCCAGCTCGTGGTGTACTTAACCCTAATGACTAATGAAGTTAACATCCGTTAGTCATTTGGGCAATTAGTGACATTTTTTTAAAAATCAGGGACATATGGTGAATTTGAAAATTTTCTTGGGTATATGATGAATAAAAAAATAAATCAGGGGCATTTGGTGAAATATTCGTTAAAACAAGATTGTAAATTGCAGTCCAAAAGTACTACTTCCTCCATTCCTTTTTACTTGACTCACTTTGACTTTTACACTATTCATCACCACTCCTTTGACCATCTTTTGTGAATAATATGTAAGCAAAAACATATTCATGTTGAATCTTTTTGAATTCGTCTAAATAAGTACTATCATAATATATAGCTTTAATTTTTTCTACTTATGGAGAATTAAAGTTATTGATCGTTAAAGTTTTGCATTAATAAGCGTGAAAAAAGAAACAGGTCAAGTAAAAAAGAATAGAGGAAGTAATAAATTGCAAATTGCAATTCAATTCAATTTTTCATTGATTTACATGTCAAAAATGTTCAGTTAAGGTTTTAGGGGTCATTTTAGGCCTTAAGGCACCAAATTAAGCTCGGAATTGGCAAAAACTTAACATATAAGGGCCTCGATTTCATGGCAAAAACTAGTTGCACACAAATCGATACATTTTTTATATGCGAAACGATGCACTTACCTACATCGAGATCAATTCTGACCCTTAAGAGCTAACATGACCCCTAAAACCTTAATGAAATAGTTTTGACACACAGATCTAGAAAAAACTAAATTGGGTTGCAATAATTTACAATTTTTTAGTACTTTTGACCTGCAATTTCTTTTTTAAATGGCTGCAATTTGCCAAAAAAATAAATAAATAAATAAATGGTTGTAATTGACAAATTTTCCTACTCTAATACTCACAAGTGTTTTTAAGGCTATGTTCTCGTCACCTTATAATATAATATGATAACTTGGTTGAGAAAAAATAATTTATGATCAACAAAAACGGTTAAATAATTTAATTTAACAAAAATAATTTAAGTTTAGTAAAAATAATTTTATTTAGCAAATTTAAATGTAGTTCAATAATAATAAAAGAAAATCTTATACATAGTATATAATTTAAGAGACATTTTGCATCACTTAATCACAACACACCAAAACCCAACTCTCAATTCTCTTGCTTTTTTATTTTTTATTTTTTTTATGGTGTGAAAATAACTCTCACAACTCCAAATTATTAACTTAAAAAAATCATTATTTCTTTTAAACAACTTTATAACTTTATAACTTCCACTTAAAAAAAAAAATTATAACTTCACTTATACTAATTTTTTTCTTGAAACGTACATATATTCCATGCATTAGCATGGGTACATTCTAGTTTATTTACAGTTATACAATTATACTTATACCATGAGAATATGAGAAACATGACATTTTTCTCATATTGAGAAACCGGGGGCTGCCTCTAAAAATAAGGTGGTTTACTTTACTAAAAAGGAGAAAAAAAAAAAGTGGTTCACTCCCAAAACTCCTTGCCCTTTGGTTTTAGTTAGGGGTGTCCATAATTCGGATAAAAACCGAAATCCAATCCAATCCAATCCAATCCAATCCAAACCGAATTATCAATTCGGATTGGATCCGAACTTTAAATCGGATTGGATCGGATTGAGATTTTTTAGAAATTCAGATTTTCGGATTGGATCGGATTTACCCTAATTGGATCCAATCCAAACCGAAAACCGAATTGTAAAATTAAGCTTGTATAAATATGGATTTCTTTATTTTTTGAAGTTTAGCTCAAATACTTACTACTACAAAAAATAAATTAGGGAGACTTTGTATTAATTAATTAATGACTTGACGTTGAACTATTTATTTTACTCATTATTTTAAAGACTTTTATTTTTATTAAAGCTTTATTTTTATAATTGTATTAGGAGCTAAAAAGTAATGTATTATACTTCGGATTTTTGGATCGGATCCAAATAACCGAATTTTAATTCGGATTGGATCGGATTGGATCAAGAGAGAAATTCAGATCGGATCGGATTGAAAAATTGAAAACCGAATTATATTTCGGATTGGATCGGATTTGGACTAAATCCAAACCGAAAACCGAACAGACACCCCTAGTTTTAGTTACTTGTATAGGTGTACAAAATTACATCTTAGAGCACTATCAACAATTGTTTGAGCAAAAATTGGTTCTCTCTCTATCCACTTTCTCTCAATTCCAACTCAGGAGTATTTTGGTAATCATATTTTATCCCACCAATTATTAAAAAAAAAAAAAAAAAAAAAAAAAAAAAAAAAAAATTCTACACCATTCTCTCTTATTTTTACTAATATACTCCTACATTTTTCTCTACTATATTACGGAGTATTCTTATTCCTTTTGTTTTACTGTCTTAAAGACCCCACATAATTACTATTCATCTTTAAAAATATTCTATGAGCAATTTTCATTTTACTCATATGCATTTTTGCTTTTACTCATTAATGTAAGTTATTTTTGTCATAATTTCATCCAAAATTTTGCTCATTTTTTTTTTCTCATTATTGGGAATGCACTCCTTGCCCTCCTAAATCTTCGAGTTTTGCATTGACATTTTGACATGACAAGTCACGGTAAACTACGATCATTCTCAAATTTTTTTACTTTTATTTTGTTTAACTTCAAGGTAAACTAGTACTCTGGTAATTTAAATAAATCACAATTTGGGTTAAATTTCTCTCAATTTTTATAATGTCTAACAGGACTATCACGCATCAATCGGTGCTGGCAGACTTAGGTAATACATCGCTTTGCTTCTCCTGTTTCATTTATTTTTGTTGATTTAATATTACCCTTTTCATAGTTTGTGAAATTATGGGATGCAGTTATAGTTGATTATTTTATCTAAGATAGAAGATCGTGAAATGTCCGAATTTCTAAGCTAATAAATCGTGAGTTATGGTTTTGATGCGTAACATTTTCTCCTAATTGTATATACTTTGTGTATTGTACTTATTTTAGTGTGATTATACTACGGAGGAGGTCTAATAGTTTAAGTCGTCTTTAGTTCATCTTAGGGCCTGTTTCGTTCAGCTTAATTTCAGTTCAGCTACATATCAGTTCAGTTCTTAATTTCCTTCTCTCATAAAGAATTCATTTCAGTTCAGTTCAGTTCAGCTCCAATTAGTTTAATTCAATTCAATTATTTTTAGTAAATCGAAACAAGCCCTTATTTTCATTTACATGTGAAAAAAAAAATAGTTATAATGGTTGTATAAAATAAGTTTAGAAGAAATGAGTTAGATAAGGCAAAATTAGGATTATTCAAGTTTAAATTATAACCACAGAAGTTTAGTTGTTCATATACATCTTAATTGAAAATCAAAGAAAAAAGTAAGGTTGGTTTTGAACTATCCCTTTGTCTAGGCTCTAATATATGTGACCATAGAAATATTGTTTATTTTATGATAGCTTGAAATACGAAGTATTATTTTTAGAGTAATGGAAATTGCAATTTGAAGTTAGTGGACTTATATGAAGTCGAGTTGTAAAAGTATATTGGGGATTGGAAATTTGGAATCAAGTGAAATTACTCGATTAAATAACTTAATACTACCTCTTTTCTTTTTAGTTGTAACAAAGGGGTATTATATGTGAGACATAAAAAAATTGTTTTTTTTGCAACTAAAAAGAAACGGACATGGTACAAAGTATAATATTTTTATGAGGTAAAAATTGATATAATGCCTTTATTAGCAAATGATATGCTGCATTTGATATTTGCAAAAAATTGTTGTACTACATTGTACAAGTAAAATTTTTGAACCATTTTTGCATTATCGACATGAGTATGTCCTTTCATGGTGATGATTAGAGAAAGTTATAAGTTGAAATCAAAGTTCAAAATAGTTTTTTGTGTTGCTACTTGCTAGTTTATCCTAACTAATCTTGAAACTTGTTACAATAGTAGAGTGCTTATGAATTATGAACTTATGATTGGTTCTGAATCTATTAGGGAAAAGAATGTAATTGTTCTGTAATCTTTGCCTTCACTGCCATTAGCCAATAAACACTTATAGACACCAGTTCTGGTGGTATATAATATCGTGCTTTGTCAGTTTGTTGAACAATGATTATAATTCAAAGCTTCTGAATCCCTTTTACTTATGGTTTGGGTATGTCTCTTGGCCTATCGAGTTTTCTTGACAAGTACAGGAGCCAGAAGATTTTATTGAATAATTGTTTACACTTCGTTCTTGATCATAAATGTAATACATATATGTGTCTACCACATCCCTCTTCCTTCATCCAAGCTTGTGTCTACACGACTATACTTCATAGGATATCTGCCTGAATTTGAGAAATTATAACTATAGCATAGAATTCAGGCTAGGATTTGAATTCTGCTTTGTCATATACGTTAAGGGTTGCTAATAGAATGTATATGTATCTATTCTCTCTGGAATTTTTATGTTTCCTTCACCAACCTTGAAGCCTGTTTTCTGAATAACTGTCACTTTAGTTTTATTTTCCCTTTTTATTATAGATGGATAACTTAAATCAGCTCTACTTTTTTGATACATTGTTATTACTTTACTCGGCTCTCATTCTTTCACCGGGGTCCTGTAGTTTCCCTGAGCGAGCACCATTCCTCCGAGACTGTTGCAATGTAACACAAAAAAGCTTATCACTTCAGCAAGGTATCACAGTAGGCTAACTCTGATTTTCTCTGTTTGAGTTGGTGCTCCTATATAAATTCACCTCTTTATCTTTAATAACTAGTAAGGTGGAGACTGGAGAGTTGACTAGTTAATTATATCTATAGAAAACTTGCAATTGGCTTGTGGGAAGCTCCAATAAGGAACTCCCTCCAAAAATAAACGTATGCCACTAAATGCAGCGAACACACGGTATTCTTTAGTAAAAGGCGAAAGAATAGTTCGCTTTGTGCTCACTGCATGGCTGCGTGAAGTTTACTGTAACGGGCTTTGTTATTTATACTGTAAAGTCCGAGCTTTGATCTTCTTTCTTGACTGATGTGGGACTTTTGTGACTTTCCCTTGTATCTTTTTGTGATCTGTGAAATATAATTTCAGAGTAGTAACTATCGTGACTTTTCCACAAACAAAGAGATTTTTTCTCTTGCTTTCTTAAGTGGGGAGGACTCTATCGACTGACAATGCCACTTGTTGAATGCTACTTCCTACTTTCCTAGATATGTATCCAAATTCCAAACACTTTTTTTCTTTCTTTACTAAGATGAGATATTCAATATATCTGAACCTTTTGTTTTGCTTTTGAGTTTTTCTGCTGAATGGAACCTTGATATACTTCGGGCTATCAGGGGTGAAAAATGATGAATAAAGAGATTCATCTGATTCCTCTAGATTCTAGAGTTTGTGCTATGGTTACGTTGAGAAAATGACTTGAATTTGGAGTTTTAAAGTGGCACAAATGTATTATTTCACAGATGTAATTTTATGTCATTGTAAAAATATACTTGACCCAAATATAGTGAAGCCTTAATTTACAGAATCTGTAAAACATGAGAGACCCTAGAAAATTAGACACAATTAGGCATGTGTAGGAGCAACTTGCTTCTTTTCCAACTCATCATATCTCCCTGTGTCCATGAAAATCTTTCTGTTAGGCTTTGGCACACATTAAGAAATTTAGTAGGGTGGGGTGAGAGTAAGAGAAAGAGAGTTAGTAGAGGGATCTAATTACATGATTTTAGTGTAATGGACTGACTTTCTAGGATTAAAATCTGATTTAATAATGCGAGTAAATAAAGATTAAAGCTTGGAGTTTGATTGATAATGGTTGAAAGGTTACAAAAGATAGGATAATAGCTTAATGCTATCAATCTTCAAAAGTGAGTTTAGCTCACAACTCTCCAAAATGGCTTTAGGCCATGACTCTCTTTAGGTTTCCCTAATCAATTTCTGCCTACCTTCATTCTACTCCTCTCTACCTATTTGTACTAAGGACTATTAACCCTAATAAACTAATATAAACTAGAATACCTATACTACCCCTCCAGATTGATCTATTACATTTAGTGAGGAAATTTTCTTTTTCAAGTAATAGGAAATATTTTTGAAGACATCCTGAAAAGGATTACAGGAAAATTATTTGTGGACATAATGAGTATAATATATGTTAGGCTATTTACATTACAATTGCCTATTTGAACTTATTGTTTTTATATGAAAATCAGGAGTGACCAGAATGTGTTGTTTATCATCTGAGTAGCAGGCTCTCAATAACACAAATTACAACATGCATTTTAATTTTGGAAGTATTATTGGTCAGGGGTTGCGCGGACACAGACCCCCACTATCACAAATTATGACATACACTCTTCCTCTTGGGAAGATGTTAGGCTAGTGCCCCTCCTAATGTGCAATGGAAGCCACCAACCTAGGCCATGAGCCTTCTTGATCGCCCATAGACCTTGTCCAGGTAAGTATGTTTATTCATGTTCTATACTTTCGATTTATATCTAGGATGCTTACATTTCTGTTATTTCATTGATGTGGGACAACAAACAAATTTCCTAAAACTTTGCTGAAAAACCTCAAAATGGGACAATATAGTTGGTAATGTAATGGTCCATTTTGGTGTTTAGACAAGTGTGGTATAGAGGATTGAAGTTCAAAACCTCGTCTACCATTTGGTAACTGGTCTATGGCTGGTTCATGGGGTGGTACTTGTGTCTGATGCTCTGAAGATACGATTCCTGATTTTGTGAATAATCTATGTGAACCTTTTGTTAAGAGTTTATTTATTCTAGTTTATCAGTATAGACAGCTAAAATTTTGTGAACCTTTTACATCCTTTCACAAAGTCACATTATTAGTGAACCTTTTGTTAAGAGTTTATTTATTCTAGTTTATTTCCACTATACTAATTGCTTTTATAAAAGAGAGATACTATCTACTAGTAAGAGGATGTCTATTGGATGATTCTTGGAAAGCTGTTTAAATTTCACATTATTGATGGTATTTGGTTCTGGGATGATTCATGATTGTGTTCAGGGAGGCTTGTTAATATGATGTTTGTGTGGTGAGGAGATTGTTCTTTTACGTTTAAGTTTGTATGTGTGTTTACCACTGTTGCTTTTCTTTGATTTCTTTCATAAATATAGTTTGAGTTTGTATGTGTGTTTGCCACTGTTGTTTTTCTTTGATTTCTTTCATAAATATAGTTTGAGTGCTTGCATTCATCATGCTTGGGTTCATTTATACAGAAAAGTGAGAGAACCACATAAACATGTTACAGTTCTTCTTTGCTTTGACTGGGCTTAATATTATGTGCTCTATTAACCTCAGATGACTATGCTTTAGGTGAGATCAGTAATAGTTACTGAATCGAAAGTCAATGTGGTTTATATTCGATGGCATTACATTCTGAGGTTGTTCATTTGTAAAAGGTTAACAAGCTAGGTCTTATTGAAATTATTATAGTATGAAAGCTGTAGATGGTCTGCTTTTGTTTTTGAAGAGAGCACAGAATCATTTCATCTATATCCTTTTTTATCCAGCCAGCTCAGATTCTGATTCCTATTTCGGTGGTATTTTAGAGAGTAGAAATACTTTAGATGATTATAGCTTGTAAAGAAAAAAAAAATGTTGTGATTATGTTATGTTATAACTATTTTAGTTATCTTACTGCTGTTTATTCTAATTCCTCAATTCTTTGTCACTTGGATATTCTGAAGATTTTGGCTTCTGTGTAGACATGTAGTGTTTTTAACTGGTGGTAAGGCTATTGCTATAATAAGGGTATCATTCTTTACCATTTGTTGGGGCTAGTACAAAGTATATAATGTAAATTATCCTAGCTTGTTTGAGGACGCTTTTATTCTTAGCTTCCGGTCTCATGAATTTTGGTTTTATCTTTTCTTACAATTTGAACAAACGATGATTTATGGTTTCAAAGAAACATGACTTATGCCTTAGTAGGCTGTCGGCCTGTAGCCTTATGCTTAATATGCCACAAGGATTAATCAGCTGTAGTTGCAATAAGCTGGATGACGTAATGATTGTTCTTTCCTGTTCCTTTAAATTTAGCTAACGCATTATTAGTGAACTGCATAAATTTGTGTGTCATTCTTTGTCAGTAATTTCTTTATTGCATCCATTAGAACATTTGCCAGTTACTCTTACTCATTTAATTAAATGAAGATAATTCTTTGTACTGGAAAATTTGTCAAAGATAAAGCATGTCTGTTGTGGTAGTTGTTCACTAACCTTTGCTAGTTTTTGATGAGTGATTTTTTATTTTGGACAGTGCTTAGTGGCAATAAATTTTTTCTCTAGTTGTTTTTGTCCCATTTATCTGCTCTTAATGCTTTACTTTATGAAAAACAAGTAGGCTCCTAACTACGCAGAAGCTGTGTGTGTGTTGAAAGGCACTAGTTGTTTAATTTGTTTCTGATAAAATTGTTTCTGAAATCATCTTAAATTGTTTATGTTAAATTACGGGCTTAATCTTTGATTGGAAATAGGTCATTCCACATGTTGAATATTGACTCTGTCTCTCACAGACAGGCGATGGTTGAGGCTGGAATGATCAGAAATTCGATAGAGGACTGTTATGGCTTTCTTTCTCTTTTGGCGGTAAGATCAGTTTTAGTAGCTGTTATTAAGTTTTTGTCAGCACTTCAGCAGAATAGTTGATATGTGGGTCATTCACCCACAATGATGTTAAATTAATTCAAGGGGATACTCCATAATTGTAGCTTGCTTACCTGGATCTTAGAGCATTGCCCTTGAATCACATTACTACACAGGCTTACACCCCTATGACTCGGCTTGGAAAACAATTTTAGAGGTGTTAGGCTGTTAAAATTTACTCTAGCAATTTTGACATCACCTGTGTATGTTGTATACAACTGTTTTTGTCAATGGCAGGATGCCAGGACTATGTATGCTTAACGCTTTAGTTAGGGTCCTTAACTACTACTACACTTGGAAGTATGAAAGAAGAATTTTAAATAGCATAGGGAGCACTTCCTAAGCATACCTTGTCAAACATCTAATCTATAGATGGATATATACGAGTTGTTAGTATGATAATAGAATACCAAAGTTTTGGAATGAAATTCTGGCAACATGTGTGTAAATTTGGTTCACATTAAATATGTTTAAGTAATAGTATACACCTCAGGATTTAATTTTATTTTATCCATCTTTGTTTTAAACACTTCAAACAAGATCAAATGGGGAGTCATCTTCGCAAGCTGTTCAGAATGGCTGGCATTGCTTCATGTCAGAGTTGTGAACCTTATTGCCAAATTTCCCCTCCATGGCGGATCAATCCTATTTTCTTGTGCTCTGTTTTGTCTGAATGGCTCTGAAGTCATTTTCAAAAAAATAAAAATAAATTAGAAATGCATAGTCTTAAAGTCACTCATACTTGGTGACGCATCGTAGAATTTTTGAAATGTTGGTGAGGTTTGTTTTGGAACATGTACTAATGGTAATCAGAAAGTAGTTTACTTAAAAGATAGGGGATGGTCATTTAAGATTTGCAAATTTCTAGGTTATTGGAGGCTGATATGGTCATATAGGTGACTAGGTGTGAAGCCTGGATATCCCACATTGAAACAATATGCAGATACCACTCTGTTTATATTACACAAGCTTCTGCTATAGATTGTCTCTTTGGAGACATCTGATAAAATTGGAACGATACAGAGAAGATTAGCATGGCCCCTGCGCAAGGATGACACGCACAAATCGAGAAATGGTCCAAATTTTTTTGACCTTTTTGCCCCTGTTTAATAACGTGTGTTTTGCTTCTATTATTTTTTTTCTTGCAGTGATATAAAGTTCTTTTGCTGTTGAATTCATTACATGTTCTCTACCATGAAATTAGCACTTGATTGTCTACCGAAAAATAGTGTATAAAGACATCTGATAAGATTGGAACAATATAGAGAAGATTAGTATGGCCCCTGCGCGACACGCACAAATCGAGAAATGGTCCAATTTTTTTGACCTTTTTGCCCCTGCATTTAATGTGTTTCGCTTCTAATTTTGTTTTTCCTCCAGGGATATAAAGTTCTTTTGCTGTTGACTTCATTACATGCTCTCTACTATGATATTAGCATTTGATTGTCTGCTGAAAAATAGTGTATAGAAACAAAATCTGTGTTCCTTCCTTCTCAACTTTCATATCCACTAATTTGATTCCTAGTGGTTCTGTTGAGTACACTGTGAGTACCGTGTTGGCGTATGCTCTCCTAGCCGTACTGTTTTATTTAGCTGTAGAATGACTTTTTTTTTTCCTTATTTATTCCAAGTGACAGTGTTCCATTCATTCCTTTGATGTTAAATTGAAAATTTACCACATCTTGGATGACAATGATGTAGTTGACCGCCAATTTCCTTATACAACCGTTGTACCAGCTGGAGGTACAACCGTTCAACCTTCTTACAAAAGGGGAAAATTAAGGCGGGGGGAGGGGTTATAATGTTTACTTTTCGTTTATTATTTATTGGTTAAGAGAAGGTGGGTTGTAACACCTAGCATATGCATGTTGCATAAGACTTTTTTTAGTAGACAAGATACTACTAACTCTACTTGAAAAGTAACATGGTGAGGTCGCCGGATTCTTCATCTTGAGTGCTATTTCACCCAACGGGCAGATCCTGAGATCCTTATTCTACTTTCAGATGGTCTCTATCTATTTTGGGCTATTTGATATACATCCAGTTAAATTGGAATAGTTATGGCAAATAAAATGTGATTTGTGTGACAAATTGAGAATGAACCATTGCTTAAGATGAAACTGTTGATCCTTGGAGATATTTTGTGCCCTCACTTATTGACTTGTAACAAATACATAAATACTTCTAATTATGTGAGTTATCTACTTTCTACAATCATTTTTTAATTGCTGACTGTGAATTTCTCCAGGTATCCATGCGGACATTTTCAAGTTTGATAATCCCACATCAGAAAGGTGAAGGAAAAGGTCAATGCCACATGAAAAAAAAGGTAACTTGTACTAAGAAAACCATACCTTTCTCAGCCTTTTGGCTAATATCAAGTGTAGTGTCTGTTGTTCTTATCAGTTTAATATCTGTTACGTAGCTTAACTTGCATGTTGCTGTTGAAGTTGAGAGGGGATGGGTAAAGGGAGGAAGTGGTTACCCTGTTATGAGGTTACTTTTTGGTACATAAATCTAAGTCACTTCATCACATGACTTCCCAAGTTGCCTTCCTTTTTTTAGGGAGGGGTGTTGGTGTTAGGTTGCTGATGGAGGGGGGAGGAGATTTTAGGTCGGGTGGTGGAGAAGAATGTGGTCGGTAATGGTGGGGGAAGAGGTTGGTGTCCTTGGTGGTGGTGGTGGGAAGTTTTTTTTCTTTTCTTTTCTTTTTTTTTTTTTTTTTTTTAAAGAATTATTGATGGATAGATAATGTGCTAATTACACCAATTAGTTGTGACCATGGGTAGATAGTATGCTACAAGCCTACAATAGGTTTTTTTTTTTTAAATTGTTAGGGCTAATAAAGTAGTATGAGTTTAAAAGTTAGGATTATTAGGAATCATGGAAAGACAAGATTTTTATTCGCAAACCACTAAAAAGGTGAGATGACTATAATCAATCTTTTTAAATACAATTTTTTTTGGAACTTGGTCTCTTTACTCTTGTTAAAGAGGTGTGGAAATGTAGAGTGCCAAAAGAATATCCTTAGACATTTTATATGACTAGGGGAGTTCGCGCGCGGTATAGTTAGCCATTATAGGAGAGTTATGCGCTTGGACCTCGTAATTTGCAAAATTGCTCCATAACGATAGTGTAAAATCAATTAAATAATAAGTACTTCCTAAATTACAACATTTTCTTGCTACATTGTTCTTGACATCAAAATTGCTCTTATAAAAGTGAGAGGAAGCTAATTGTTAAGGGCATTAAGTGATGCATGCTGTTGTGGTTTCTTCTTTTGTCTATTCTTTCATCCCACTCATTTTCTTTTGAGCCTTTTCTTTTCACCATTAGCTGTTAAAATTAATAGACAGAAAATTAGAATACTCTATATAGCCCTTTCATGAGCATTAAAAAAAAGAAGTTATATACTTAATTTGTATGTTAACAAAATTTCATAAGCTTAAAATTATCACAAACTCAATAATTCCTATCCATTTCTCCATATCCAATCAAAAGGAATATGTACACATTATGCTTAATGTCAATTAATAGACATAAACAAACTTAAATTCCAAAACCCTTTACAAATCTATGAATCGGCCGGTAAGTTAACCTTCCATAACACGCAGTTTAAATCCACCTTGAGTTTTCATCATTGTTGGGTATTTGTATTTTACATATGTCTCAACCTCCGGAGCACTTGTGGACTTGTGGTGTCTCAGCAACCTAAAGAATCACACATGAAATGAATAATAGTATGTGAAGAGTAACTGAAAGTATGTAGCATAAAAAGAAGATTACTTTGTACATGAGAACTCATCTTGAAAAACAAAGTAAGTGACTTATTGATTTATTATTCATTCATTCCCATCTACGGCCGTGTATTTAACATATTTTCCCTATTTGGATTATTGTCAACAACAAAATTTCCCCAAAAAGTACAATCTTATCAAAAAAACCAAATTCAAGTATATAGGTATTACACGAAGTATCACATTATAAGTTCCCTAACAACCTCCTCCATAAAAAATAGGATTATGTTAAATCACAGACTATATTAACTAAGTTTCCAGATTTCTAAACCAGAAACCAGAATTTTTTCTTTAAAAAAAGAACTCTAATTAGTTGGCTTGTAAAATCTAATCAGTGTACAATGCTTTAGGTGTTGATATTAGCTATTTAGTTAGTAATTGACTTATTCCTTTTACTGTTGCTGCGCTATGATGGCTAATCTTTCTTATACATAATTTTAATGGAGGGGGAAATTATGGAAATCCAATGGATCGGATGAACTTCGACACCAATAGTAGTTGTACAATCAAAACATACACTCTCAAGTCTCAATCATCAAAATATTCACCTCTAAAATCAGGTAGCAACAATTAACAAAACTTTTGTTCACATTTCTTCTAAAATTCACCAAGAAGATGCCTTCTAACAAATGTAGTCTTTCCCAGCACATCCAATCATATCTAACCCAAATCACAAATCGATTAAAACAATCAACCCAAAAACAATTATAATTGCAAAATTAAACCCACATAAAATACCCACATAGATCTAACCAAAATCACAACCAAAATATTCAAAAGAAAAAAAATTAAACAAATCTTAAAACATAGATACGAAGATCTTCGTGTAGTGTATTAAATTTCATAAAATTATAAACTAAAACGAAATAGGATAGGAAAATAACCTATGCCAACAGAGGATAGGAGAATATGATGGAAAAAGATGTGAATAGAGAGAGGAAATGGAACGAAGAGACGTTATTGAGGCTTGAGAATGTTAAGTGTTGAAAGAAGAAGATGAATCAGTAAAAAAAACACAGAGGAGAAAGGAAGGAGGTCATAGGCGTCAAAATTAAAATAGGGGTATAAATGTAAATAAACATTTTTAGGGTTAAAATGGTCTTCACACTATTCATAAGAGATTTCTTCCACTTTTTATAAGGTAGGGATGTATAGAAAATTTGCCAAGATATTCTTTTGACTGTATCAACGTATGGGACAAAATCAGTGGAGTGCCAAATCCTATAATCCCTCCTTGGATACGAGTCATACAATGCGAAAATATGATTTGTATCATCGGTAAGAGCAATTAGGTCGTATTACCAAAGTGTGAAATTGAATAACTATTTCCAAACATTCCAAATAGGGAAGAATAACTAAAAAGAAATGAAGGAAGTAAACTTATGGACAAAGTTGGATTATGTGAACATTGCAATGACTATAAAATCGAAGGATGTTTTTGTGTAATAAACCAATTTCTTCATTTGCTCGTGATGGAAGTTTGGAAGTGCATAGCAGCTAACCTACTCTTATATACTACTCCCCCCGTTCACAAATGATTTTTCCTGCATTCCATTTAGGACGTCCACACATAATCTTCTTGGAAATGAAAGATTTTACACTCAATCCATGTGATGTGGACCCCTTTATTAAATTTCTTTTCTCACACTCCACCCCACCCTAATACGTAGTAAATTTCTTAATATGTATGTCTAAGTTTAACAAGAATATTATCTGTGAATGCATGGAGTATTTATGTGTGATAAACCTTTCTATATTCGTCACAAAACCCACTAGATTCTAGGACTTTGGTCTTTTTATTGCAAATACACTCTTTATCATGTACTCTTGAGTTTTAGAAGTTTTCTGTGAACAGGATTCCTAATAAGAAATGATATTGATTTCCTATCCACAACTGAAGTTCTGTACCACATCGAAAAGAAATAACGAGGGTGCGGAAACTTTATGGAATAAAAGGCAGGAGATGAAACAGAAGAAATCATACCTTTCTCGGCCTTTTGGCTAAGATCAAGTGTAGTATCTGTTCTTATCAGTTTAATATCTGATATGTGGGTCAATGACTCACAACGATATTAAATTTATTTTTTATGAGGGGGAATCCACCACAGTAGCTTGCTGCTGGGATTCTCAAGTGTTGCCTATGCGTTGCACTACTGCACAGGCCTGGCACTCCTCACCAAATTATTATGTCAAATTTCTATCTGAGGAGCATATTGCATATATTAAGGTTTAGGCAGTTAGTGTGTTAATACAGAGATTAATTTGTGCAAGGATGAATGTTTGATCATATTTGTTGGAAAATGTTGAACTGTTTGTATGTAAGGGGGTCTCTCTTTTCGTTCGTTACACTTAGTTCTTGTTAAATTACAACATTTGAGATGTTAGTGGTTTTTTTCCATTGTGAAAATGGACTTGTTGCAGCAGCTGTCACACACATCTTGAAGGTTTTCTGCTTCAAAACAGGTCACATGGTGATATATAAGATAAGGGATAATAACTCTATGAGGTTATATAATATCTAATATAAGGTCTAATAAAGTCCGATAAGATAAGGTAAGGGTTGATTGGTTCAAATAAGATATGTGAAATTAAGGTAAAGAGAAACACTATTTTATATTCCTAGACAAAATCATTTTTAGTCTTCATGCATTTATAATCTTTTGATGAAGCTGCTACTTTGGACTGTCATAGTGTCATACTTCTTTAGTTCGCTTTTATGGTGTTCCTCCATGGAACTGAAAGCTGAGTTCCCATGCTGTTTGCTTAATATTCAGAGGCTTCTTCAAGTCTTTCATGATCCAATCCTTCTCTTAGCCCTTCTTTTGGCCTATAGTTAAGGAGTGATGTACCACATCGAAAAGAAGTGACAAGGGTACGACAACTTCAGGAAATAAAAGGCAGGAGATTAGACTTAACAAATCATACCTTTCTCGGCCTTTTGGCTAAGATCAAGTGTAGTATCTGTTCTTATCAGTTTAATATCTGATACGTGGGCCAATGGCCCACAACGATATTAAATTTATTTTTTAAGGGGGAAGATCCACCACAGTAGCTTGCTACTGGGATCTTCAAGCGTCGCCCATGCGTTGCACTACTGCACGGGCCTGGCGCACCCCACCAATAATCAGCTCAAAAGTTAATCAGAATCTCTGAAACTGAATGTATTTGTATTCCGTACTCCATGATTGCGTGGACAAATTTATATTATTTAAGTAATATGTTTCTGATTTTTTGTTACAGAGACAACTTATCTACTGGGCTCTTATGACAATTATGTTACCGGAAATTCATTGTGGTATTGTAACTTAAATCTGCAATTCTACATCAACGTACATTATTGTGATGCTGAAATATGCGAAGTCCTCATTAAATAGTTTTTTTTACTTAACTATTTAATTTTCACTTCAGGTAAATCCCATAAATTGGAACTATACTGTGAAGATTAGCATGGCCACTACACCAGGATGATACACAAAATCCAGAAATGGTCCAAATCTATTCTCCTGCTCCTTTTTTTTTTTATTGCCCCCTTTCTGCTGTTATTCATACTTTTTATAGGAAATATATTTGTCTTCCTATTTTTGTTTAAAATATTATCTTTAATAGCATACCTTGTCCTATTTTTAAAGCTGTCTTGAGTTTTGATGGACATGGTATGCTTTGATGTGGCTCATGATATACATATTCAGACTATGTGCCTGATAAGGATCGACTATGTCAAGACAATCCTAAAAATTGTTATTTAGCTGTAAATAATTTGTACGTATTACAGCTAAATAACAATTTTGAAGAGGAGCCATAGTGGATATAGAAGAGATAGAAGATGGTGTTTGGTGATTCTTATTGCAAGCACATGAATTTCAATCCAATGTAGAGATGCTAGACATATAGGTTGTTTAATGAGATAAGCTGCCTAAATACTCTTTGTGATGGATGCCCTAATCGAAGGTGCTAGTCAAGGGAATTAGGTTTAATGCTCATGAAAACTAGATGTTGGTAGGAACTCTTTGGATGTGTAACTGTCGATGCAAAATTGCGATGGAAATGATAGTACAAGCCATTTAAGGAACATAATGAACATTGTTTAGTATGAGAGAAGAAGAGTAATTGAAAAAGAGAACCAATGTGATAAATTTTTTAAACCTGTACCTTCTCTAGGACTGTTAATAAGCCGAGCCGAGCCGAGCTTCAAAGAGTAGTAATTGTTACAATTGTGATTTGTTTGTACCTTAGTCCCAGTAGTCAGGGACAACTGGCTTGTTACAAGCTCCTTGAAGGAACCCATTCAACAACTAATGTATGCTGTTTAATGCGACAAGCAGATAGTGTTCTTTAGTAAAGTGTGAAAGAATAGTTTGCTCAACTACTCTTTGACATCTTCAATCAATAGGTTTCAACAGAGAAACTCCAATAAAACCTGCCTATATTTCTGGTTATATGTACCAATGTGATACATACTATCCAGTTCAAATATTGTGTGCATATACACCATTCGTTTTCTGATTTGATGGAATGCATGCGTACTCTGTGTGAAATGAGACAAATGCATGGTGTTTATTCTCTGTGATTGAGTTGGTGGACTTGGTAAGAGTATGATAGTTGTTTTAAACACTTGTGCTTGTTATTTTGGAAGCTCCTATTAGGAACTCCCTCCAAAAATAAACGTATGCCACTAAATGCAGCGAGCACACGGTATTCTTTAGTAAAAGGCGAAAGAATAGTTCGCTCTGTGCTCACTGCATGGCTGCGTGATGATTGCTGTAACAAGCTTTGTTATTTATACCACTAAGTCCTAGCTTAGATTTTCTTTTTTGACTGATGTGGGAAGGTTGTGCCAGTCTTTAACATCATAATATTGCGATAATTATGCTCCGAAGCATAGAAACATTGATCCACACAGATTAAGAAATGCATGTGCTTGCTGTCTTATAGGGAATAATTCTACAGAGACACAATGTCATCCTGGCTTTTACTTCCTCATTATTTCTGTACTTTTTGGTTTTACATTTGAATTTTTCCAGCTTAATATGAAATTGAAATACCGTTTGGCCAAGGGGACTGGATATAGAGATTTCTTAGGCCCTCTGGATAGCGTCTGTAAAAGCTAATTAAATGCCATAGTTCATTCAGTCCGTGTTGAAAATAATGACACCAGAACCCGGAGTTTTAAGATGACACAATTTAACAATTGATCTTCCATTACAACATGTGTGAGAAACATACCATTAACAGTGTTTCTAAAAAGGAATGGATTCACATGAAGTGAACACATAGTCACTGTTTACAGCATTAGTATAACATGATAATAAGCACATGGAAACCCAATTAATATTTCTTTATTAAAAAAAAAAAAATAATAATAATAATAATAATAATAATAATAATATTAATAATAATAATAATAAGGAAATTCCTATAAATGTTCCATGTGAAAATCAACAACTAAGGCCCCGTTCTTTAGAGCTGCTCTACTCTGCTTTGCTCTGCTGAAATCTGCTCTGCTTTGCTCTGCTCTGCTCTGCTCTGCTGAAATCTGCTCTGCTCTGCTTCAATCTGCTCTACTCTACCCTGCTCTGCTCTGCTTAAAATTAATACTTAATATTGAATTATTATAATAATAATGTATATTTAATAATAATAATAATAATAAATAATTAATACTTAATGATAATAATAATAAATATTTAATAATAATAATAAATAAATAATATTTAATAATAATAATAATATATAATTAATATTTAATAATAATAATATATAAATAATATTTAATAATAATAATAAATATTTAATAATAATAATATATAATTAATATTTAATAATAATAATATATAAATAATATTTAATAATAATAAATATTTAATAAAAATAATATATAATTAATATTTTATAATAATAATATATAATTAATATTTAATAATAATAATATATAATATTTAATAATAATAATATTATTAAATATTAATATTTAATAATAATAATAATTAATATTTAATAATAATAATATTAATAATAATATAATTAATATTTAATAATAATAATATTAATAATAACATAATTAATATTTGATAATAATAATATAATTAATATTTAATAATATAAATATTATTAATTATAATTAATATTTAATAATAAAATTTAATGATTATAATAGTAGTAGTAGTAGTAGTAGTAGCAGTAGTAATAATAATAATAATAATAATAATAGTAATAATAATAATAATAATAATAATAGTAAAAATAATAATAATAATAATAATAATAATAGTAATAATAATAATAATAATAGTAATAATAATATTAGTAATTATAATAATATTAGTAATAATAATAATATTAATATTAATGAAATCTGCTCTGCTCGGCTCTGCTTTGCTCTGCTCTACTCTGCTTCAATCTGCTCTGCTCTGCTGAAATCTGCTCTGCTCTGCTCTGCCCTGCCCAGAAGCTCAAAAGAACAGGACCTAAGTAGCTTCTATGGAAACTTAGTTCCTAATTTATGGATGTGTAGTCGGTCACACCACATTACAGTTGTGGTTACTAGCTAACTGCTTGGAAAAAATCAGGAATGGGAAAAGGTATGACACTTAGGCCCTGTTCTTTTGAGCTTCTGGGCAGAGCAGAGCAGATTTCAGCAGAGCAAAGCAGAGCAGATTTCAGCAAAGCAGAGCAGAGCAGAGCAGGTTGAAGCAGAGCAAAGCAGAGCCGAGCAGATTTCATTATTATTATTATTATTATTATTATTATTATTATTATTATTAATTTTTTCATTTTTTTTATTATTATCATTATTATTATTATTATTATTATTATTATTATTACTAATATTGTTATTATTACTATTATTATTATTATTATTATTATTATTATTATTATTATTATTATTATTATTATTATTATTACTACTACTACTACTACTAATACTATAATAATAATTGTAATGCTTTATTATTGTTATTAAATATTAAATATTATTATTATTATTATTAATTTTAATATTATTAAATATTAATTATATTATTATTATTAATTATATTATTATTAAATATTAATTATATTATTATTAATATTATTATTATTAATATTATTATTATTAAATATTAATTAATATTATTATTAAATATTAATTATATTATTATTATTATTAAATATCAATTATATACTTCCTCCGTTTTCTTTTACTTGCAACACACCTTTTAAGCACGCAGTTTTAGGAGATGATTAGTGAGGGTAAACGAGCGATTTTATCAATATAATTTTTACACGAAAATTAGAATAGAGTTAAGTATCATTTGTAAAAATTATAATGAAAAATTTGTCCATTTACATTACATAAACCAAAGCTCAAAACACGTGCCACAAGGCTGCATTGCAAGTAAAAGAAAACGGAGGAAGTATTATTATTAATAAATATTATTTATTTATTTATTATTATTAAATATTAATTATTATTATCATTAAGTATTAATTATTTATTATTATTTTTATTAAATATACATTATTATTATAATAATTCAATATTAAGTATTAATTTTAAGCAGAGCAGGGCAGGGCAGAGCAGATTGAAGCAGAGCAAAGCAGAGCAGAGCAAATTTCAGCAGAGCAAAGCAGAGCAGAGCAAAGCAGAGCAGATTTCAGCAGAGCAGAGCAGAGCATCTCTAAAGAACGGGGCCTTACGAGAGCCTGACATATAGTGTAATTTAGAGATTAGGGGATAAATTTGGGTAAACGTGACATGTTTATGTTTTGTTTAGAGTCGATTTCAGATTCAAACGAATAAATTAATGTCCAAAAGTTCCTACCATCACAACTAATGACCAACACTAAAATAAATTGGGGATAAATGGACTTTTTTAGTAATAGTATTGAACTTTAGAATTAGAGATCAGATAGGGCTCTTCATAGTTTCTCCTCACATGTAATGCTCACAAATGCTCACAGACAGCTACTTATTTGTGCATTGTGAGTTTAATGAATTTTCTTTGCACGAGCTCTTTGAGGTTATGAATGGAGTGCGTAAACCCAACCTTTGTTGATGAAATTTCTATTATTTTAAGTTCTTGTGCGTATATATGATGGTTGACCTGTATCCTTTATGTGCTCTATAGTTGGAAATCTTTTTCTTTGCTTGTGTATCGTTGGGACTGTAAGATTTTACCTCTCCAACCTAGCTGGTTGGTTAATTTGTCTGGTTTAAGTTTCGAGTCTTTTGACTGAAACTCCCGTACAATCATTCAACAATAGTAGTTACAGGCTGAGGCAAGCTTGTTAATCTAGTATATCACTTAAGCTAACTACAATCTGAAACTTATCCTACTTATGTGTGACTACACTATGTTTATGACTCTACATGTAACTCAATTATTCTTATATAATCAATAATTGCTATTTTTTTTTGTGGTTTTTTTTAAAAATAATTCTTTTCAGACAATCCATTGACATTAAAATGAACTGCAATGAAGGTTGAACTAGATATTGGATAGGGGCCGCGCGTACGCAGGCCCCCTCTGTCACAAATTATGACGTACACTCTTCCTCTTGGGAAGATGTTAAGCAGGCACCCCTCCTGTAGTGCAATGGAGGCCACCTTCCTAGGCCATGAGTCTTCTTGATCACTCATTGACCCCGTCCAGGTAAGTAATTTGTATGCACACTATCAGTTTTATTATATAGTCATCTTTCTCATACGCCCCTTGTTAATTAAATGATGTGGGACAGTATCACCTTACAAAACTGACTTTTATAAATATACGGTGAATAAATGAGTCTTTCATGTATGCATGTTTATATCAATGTATCAACTCCCCAGATCTTTGTGCAGAATATTGAAGATGGAATGATTAAATAAGCATACATAACTGATCAATCTTGTGATCTCTTGGAAAAAATAGATTCAGATGACTGAATTGCATTGACTTGTATCTCTAAAACAGTTCTTATGCTTATTTTCCTCTCTTCGCATCTTCAGCAGACAGATGATTCCTTTGTATCTCTGTCTTGCTCGTTGGTATTTCTAGTTTTAGTAGGGCTGGGCTGGGGTGATAACTGCATTTGACTTCTGATGTTTTACGAGATGTTAGGATCAAAATCTTGTAGTGTTATATATACCAGGTAAATTAATGCATTTAATCTCTACCCCTGTTGGCCCTGTATGTTCAATAGTGGTCGAATATCTCTTGGTGATTGGGTAGTGCACCATCTGTGCCCAACTCATCATAGTATTGTGACAAGTAGAGCTGGTTATTGGGTAGGGTAACCCAATGATAATAGGGTCTGGGTCAAGCTTAAGGGCTTTTAATGGATAGGGCATTTAAGAGACAAAATCCTTATTAGGTAGGATCAACATACGGCCAAAATATTTTTATAATTTAATCGACAAACAAAATAGATAATGTAAAAATAATTACATAGATCGCAATATGTACTTGCACTTAGTTTGATGGAAGCTCCAGCTAAGGAACTCCCTCCAAAAATAAACGTATGCCACTATATGCAGCAAGCACACGGTATTCTTTAGTAAAAGGCGAAAGAATAGTTCGCTTTGTGCTCACTGCATGGCTGCGTGGAGTATACTGCAGAAGAGTGAAGCATATGTATAGAGTTGTACTTAGTGGTCTTAAATTACACGATGTGGTATTGTCTTGCTTTTCACTGGAAGTAAATTATACTTTATTAAACAATATATATCTTCAAATACACAATATGTATTAGACTTTAAAACTTTGTAGGCTTCATAGAATCATGGACCTATCATCCTAATTTACTCCCTCTTCTAATTAATTGCAACACTTTCCTTTTCTATCCGCACTTGGTTAAACAACTAGATGAAATATGAAACCAACAGCCAATGAAGTTGATTATTTAAAGTGGTCACACCTGCCATGTAGATGCACTCACTTTTGGGGGCTAGTTGTATGAGATGTCATATGGACTCATATCGACACGTAAAATATAGCTGCAACATCTGTGGGATCACTAAACAATGATGTAAGATCACAAGTACCAGCCTGTCCCAAGGATCTCTTCTATGTGACACTTGGGCAGCTGCTCTTTAGCTTCATGACCACTCACATGGGGGGCAATCACCACATAACACTTACCGTTTGACTCCTATACCCAAGCCACAACATTCCAAAGGTACACACAACATCTATAACCAAAAGCTTTACTCTACACTTTACACTCCTGTAGGACCATTTATAACTTAACTATATGAGCGAGTTTCCAGGGTAGTTAACATGTCTTAACTATATAGGCACTTAAGACCGGATAGAAGATCATTACTGGCCCTTATCATGTTCCCTAAACCCTTATCCAGATACTGGCCCTTACCATATTGCCTAAACCGTTATCCAGAACAACCCTGTGTACCAATAGATAAATTATTACATTTATGTGGTTGAATGAGGCGTGCTGGAAAAGGTGAAAAAACAAATGTTTCAACGTACTTCCAAATATGAGGTTGTTGCTTCACACTATTAACAATCAGTTTGATGTTTGATGTTACAACTGAATTTTCCTAATTGGAAATGGTCAATGTTGAAACTAGGCCCTAATGTCTCCACTTCATTTTATTTAAACCCCTATCACTCCCCAATATCACATTGGACAAAGATACATTGACCAGAAGGATTAGCTACCCTCATGCTCTGATTTACCACTATAGTAGTTTTGTGATGATGTTAAATTCATCCTGGACAAAACAAATGGCTCATCCTATAACTTTGATGCATGATTTAACGAAGATCTTAATTGTAATATGTTGCCTTTTTTGTCACAAATGATGATAAAAATTAATTTGCAACTTACAAGAAAATTAAATCTAGGACTATTGAAGTTTACTATATCTGTAACACCCTCTGTCTCACTAAGAAGATTGCTCTAATTTTTTTCCCACTAATTTAAGAGTTGGCTCAATTGAGTAGGAATGCAGGTTCTTTTTATTGTCTTTTTGTGGATACACATGGTTTGACAAGTGGGAAAAACATTCCATAGATGAAATGAGTTAACTCTTTGGGACATCCATTAATTGAAAATGGGGCAATTTTAGTAGAATGGAGGCAGTATTAAACTTTTAATGATGATAACTCATTTGCAATCTCTTAGGTTTAAGACATGACATGCCTTGAAAATCCCGATAGAGACATAAGTCACATAACTCGAAGTCACCCACATTAGAATGTAGACTTCCTCTTTAGATGGCAAACAAACATGAGATATGTGTGATTATGAATTTCATTGAAAGTTGAACACTACCCCATTCCCATATATGCTCCTTGCTTTTTTTTTCTTTTCATTTTACTTAGTGCACTATTAATCCTGCTTTTTCTGACTCCATATCGTAATTCTGTCCAGGTAGAGATGGGAAGATTTCCGGAGTTGGTGATCCCACATTGGATAGGTGAAGCATTACCCGGAACAACCAGAAAATAAATAGACGTTTGTAAAGCTCAGCAAATCATACCTTTCTCGGCCTTTTGGCTAAGATCAAGTGTAGTATCTGTTCTTATCAGTTTAATATCTGATAGTGGGTCAATGACTCACAACGATATTAAATTTATGTTTTAAGGGGGAGTATCCATCAAAGTAGCTTGCTGCTGGGATTCTCATGTGTCGCCCATGCGTTGCACTACTGCACGGGCCTGGCATTCCCCACCAATTCTTAGTATAATGTAATCTGTAACTGCTGAAACTTGCATTTCATCTTGAACTTTCCTTGAAACAATTCTGAGTTAGTGACTTTAAGCATTTACTTTATATGGTTTTTTTCTAACTAGCATCAGTTTTTGACAGCATGTTGTGGTTTCAGAGTAACAAAAGCTGTATCTAGAGTGGGGCAGAGGCTACACGAACGCGGGTCCATTGATGCCACAAATTACGAGGTATAGGTGTACCTCCTGAAGTGCAATGGCGGCTACTACTTAGGCTATGATCCTAATTGGTGTGGGACTAATTGGTGTGGGACAGTATATACTGAGTGTTCCTTGTATTTACTTAGGCTAATCTGAATTCTAAGCTGTTCTGTGTTTTGCAAGGGGGTGTTAACTGATCTATGAACATCAGCTAAATTTCTAGAAAGAGCGCGATGAATCTTAACTAATAAAGCCATTTAGGACACTTCCATTCTTGAAGTGAGGAACAAATTGTTAAAGCCATCAAGAAGCTATTAGGAATGATGGTGTGGAGAGAAGCTCAATCAAGTCGGGGTACAAGTGTTTGCTTAAGACTAGCATGGAGCATGGGTTGATCACAAAGGAGGAAGCACGGCGTGCTTGCTCTTTGTTTCAGGGTACAGAAGTTGAAGATTGGGACAGTAAGGCTGCCATGCCTGTGGCCAAAAGAGCTCCACAGTCCACACTCATGAGTCATGAGTCTCATGACCTTTGTCTCTGCTATTGCGTAAGACTATATATTCTCGTGTAGCCTCATTTACATATTGTTTGGATAGAAAATTAGGAAGGAAGGGGAGGGAAAAAGAATTGCTATAGCACTATAGCAGCAGCAAGATGGATGGTTAGTTATTTCATTTTTCATTTTACACTAATTTCGTTTTTTTTTTTTGCCTTTTCATTGCTCGTTTAGTTACGAGAATTATTCATACTTCAGCACTTTTCAGAATTTTTTTGGAGTACTTTCTTTTAAAAAAATATTATTCATATTTTAGATTTTTTTGGAGTACTTTCATTTTTGAAAAACTGCAACTCTCCACTAAACCGATTCTCACTCAAGAAAGCTCTGTAAATTTCTCCAATTAGCAAATTTCCGAAGGTAAATTTCTCGAAAGCTTACCGTGGTTATGATCCGAGCTTCTCTTGGAGGAGTCTTTGGGGATCAAAATCTCTGCTCATTGTGTCAGGAATTGATTTTCCTTAGTCGTATTACTGTATGAATAAGTATATAGATACAACCTAACGAGAGATTAGGGCCGATAACATTGGTCCACTAGCTATACAATATTAGGCTTAACACCCCCTTCAAGTTGGAGCATGCAAATCACAAATGCCCAACTTGTCAAGGAAATACAAAAATTGAGGTTTGCTTAATGCCTTAGTGAATATATCAGCTAGTTAATCAGTAGTCTTCACATATGACGGACTAATAGTGCCATCCTGAATCGCATCCCTGACATAATGACAGTCAACCTCAATATGTTTAATACGCTCGTGGAACACCGGATTTTACGCAATGTATAACGCTGATTGACTATAACAAAACAGACTCATCGCACATGGATGCGAAACACCCAAACTGAGAAGTAATGCCTTCAACCATTTCAACTCATCAGTGATTTTAGACATCGAACGGTACTCTGCCTCTACAGAAGATTTAGCCACAGTGTCCTGCTTCTTAGTCTTCCAAGAAATAGGAGAACCACCA
The DNA here is from genome assembly GCF_948465745.1 of Chenopodium album. Taxonomy (NCBI): domain Eukaryota; kingdom Viridiplantae; phylum Streptophyta; class Magnoliopsida; order Caryophyllales; family Amaranthaceae; genus Chenopodium; species Chenopodium album. The sequence goes on from NC_137851.1 coordinate 13,257,248, forward strand.
AGAAACACCAACCATCCTGAAATCGATCGTCTCGTCAAAGGGTAACTAGCCCAATCCGAGTCACACCAACTTGTAATATGTAAATCACAGTCTGAGCTCAAAAGGATTCCCTGAACCGGACATCCTTTCAAGTAACGCACCGTACGAAGGGCAGCCTCCCAATGATCCTGATGCAGTTGTTGCATAAATTGGGATAAAATAGGAACCGCGTAAGCCAAATCAGGTCTCGTGAAAGATAAGTAGATCAAACGACCCACAAGACGGCGATGCATTTCAGGATCAGAAATAAGAGGTGACTTTGATTTAGCCAGAGTATGATTCTGCTCAATAGGAGTACCTGCCGGACGTGCCCCTAGCAAACCAGACTCTGCAATAATATCAAGTGTATATTTCCGTTGACATAAAAATATGCCTTTCGGACTCCGTGCCACCTCAATGCCAAGAAAGTATTTTAACACACCCAAATCTTTCATATGAAAACAGTCACCCAAATAAGATTTGAATGTTGAAATTGCAGAAGAGTCATTACCAGATATTATCAAATCATCAACATACACCAGAATACTAAGATGAATATCCCCATTATTCAGAGTAAATAGAGAGTAGTCAGAGTAGATTGAAAAAAACCGTACCTTTTCAGATATGTGGCCAACTTAGAGAACCAACAACGAGGTGCTTGTCGAAGACCATACAACGACTTCCGAAGACGACACACCATACTAGGTTGAGTGCCATGGAATCCAGGTGGAGGCTTCATGCACACCTCCTCATCAAGGTCACTGTGAAGAAAAGCATTGATGTGGACATCCATTTGATGCAATTCCCAATTTTTCGCAGCAGCAACCGCTAAGAATGCCCGAACTGTGACCATTTTAGTAACAGGAGCGAATGTTTCATTATAGTCAATACCCTCAACCTGATGATTGCCAAGTATAACAAGGCGAGCCTTTAATCGTTCAACTGTGCCATCAGAATTATGCTTCACCTTGTAAACCCATCTGCACCCGAGAGTTTTCTTCCCCGGAGGTAATTCTTCCATTACCCAAGTTGCATTATCTTCCAAGGAAGAAATTTCTTTTTGCATAGACTCCCTCCAACCCTCATGTTGCATAGCCTCTTTGAAATTACGAGGCTCAACCCTCGTATCGATAGCTGCAATAAATACACGGTGTCGCATAGAAAATTTATCACAATTCCCAAAGTGTGCTAAAGGATAGAGAGTACCTGAGGAGCTGTAATACCCCGTATTTCTGAAACGTGTTTTTTAATTAATTAATATTCTCTTAAAAAGGGTATTTTAGTAATTTATTTTACTATTTGAATTTAAAGCCAAAATGATATTTGAATTGTGGCGCCAGAAGTATTTTAAAACTCAATAATTATTTTGGATTTTGGATAAGATTTATTATCCATTTATTTTATTTAAAAGCCGGATTATTTATATATATATTTCGTATATTTTAATTAAAAAAAATTATATTTTATTATTTAATTAAAAGAGCCGAATTTCCTAAATAATTAACTAGGAATTTTCGGATTTTATTAGTGAAATTAAATAGTGAATAATTGGTATTTTTCTAATTAATTATATTATACAAAATATATTATTTACACAATCATTTTTAATCCTTAAAATCTAGCAAATATTTCCCTAAAACTATAAGTGGAGGTCCGAAAATATGAGCATAGATATGCTCAATATTTTCGGCCACCATATGCTAAATTTGGGTTAATTATTTTGTTAGTTTTGTATTTTAATTATCTTCCTCAAATTTCTTATTTCCTTAATTCCTATTTTTCATCTCACAAAAATTGATCATCTTATTTTCCTACCTTATATCTTCCTTGATTATTCTCCAAGTAATCTCTTTTCCATATTATATTTCATGACAACACACCTTCCTTAAATTAATTATTCTTAGTCACCTTAATATTTAACTTTCCATAATTCTTTAACTCTCTTCTCCAAGTAATTTCCTTAATTCTTTTTACCATAATTCTTCCTACATTCTCCTACCATAATTCTTTCATTCATGAGCCTATAAATACTCCTTCATACCTCTCATATTCTTCACACCAAAACTCAATTCTCTTCTTCTTTCTTATTCTTCTTTTCCCTAAACCTTTTCATACTTTTCTTCTCCTCTTTTCATACAAATATTTCCCGTATACCTTTGAAGCCAGTTTTCGGGCACTTCTGGTCAGTTTTTGGGGTATTGATGTTTCACAGAAGATTGTTCCTCTCGGAAAATCCTTGAGGGTAGGCTGAAGAATCACCCAATTCGGAGTTATATTGAAGGAGTTATGACCTCTGCAAGTTCTGCCTATTCTTTCCAACGAAAATTCAATTCTCTTTAATCCTATTCTTTTATCTTCTTCATGGTTAGTTTTCTAAAATACAAATTCCTATTTCAAAGTTATAAATTTTATATTAAAGCATTATTTTAAAAGAGTTTTATAGCCCATGCACATTAGATTTGAGTTTATGTTGTGATAACCTTATGGTTATGTTATTTGTAAGGTGTATTCGTGATTGAACTTTGAAAGTGCGAAGTGTTGATTGATATTCGGAATCAAGGTACGTTAGGTGGCTAGATACCTTTGAAAGTGATTGGTTTGAATAACATATTTTGAATGATTTTATGATGATTGAATTAAATTGATTTGAATTATGATTTATGAAATAAATTATGCTTGGAGGTATTGATTTTAATATTTATTTTAATAAAAGTATTTTGAATGATTGAGTTTTTAAATCATGTTTTGAATGGTTTGAGTTATTTATCATGTCTAAATAAAGGATTTGATTTTAAAAGTTTATTGAATTAATAAAAGGTTTTTCAAAGGAAGAGTTATTGATTTTGAAAAGTTATTAATATGAGATTTATTCTCAAGTATTTATTAAAAGGTTGATTTTGAAAGCATGATTGAATTGGATAAAAAGGAGTTTTGATTTACCTATTATAAAGGTCTATTTTATTTAAGGAGGAATTATTGAATTATTATTGAATTAAAGCTTTACAAGCATGTTAGTAATCCCACTATGCGGATTTGGTTTGATAAGGCCTTGGACTTTGTATGACCGGGTCTTTCCTCAAGAATAACCTTGTAATATAAGGAGACTAGCTTGGGGGGTGTGCACACTTGGGTGAGGAATTGGATTTAAAAGGATTATTAAAGGAATTGGTTTTATTAATTATTTTGATTATTGAATCATTGGAATTGCATTAGAATAATGAGTTTGGAATTATTGGATTAATTATTGGAATTGGTTTTGAAAGCATGTTTGCAAATAAATTGAGTTTACATTATCTTGCACTTATCGTACTTAGCATATTTTGCTAATCCGTATTTCCTATTTGTTTTGGTTCGCTCTGTTTACTGTAATGATAAGCAGTGTTGTAACACCCCCAAATCTCCCTCTACGAAAATACTAGTATAATACGTATAATAATATCGTAGAGATAGACTTGGGCGTATTACCGCCGCGTGATTACACAAGGCTACTCAAAATACTTAACTCAATAACAAAACCTGCAGCGGAAACTCAACTTTTTTTTATTAATACTTATAAAAAATAGTAACATTGTTATGAGTACTCAAAATAAAGACGAGACCAACATTCCTAAACTAGGTGAAGCAAACCCCAGGACTCCTATATGCTCATTCATGACTCCACCTGAAAATAGTCAACACTGCTTACCATTACGGTAAACAGGGCGAACCAAAACAAACAAGAAATACGGATTAGCAAAATATGCTAAGTACGATAAGTGCAAGATAATGTAAACTCAATTTATTTGCAAACATGCTTTAAAAAAAAAAAAAGATATAAAAAAAGATATAGGATTAGAATTGATTTTTAAAGCATGTTTGCAAATAAATTGATTTTTAACTTTGGTGGATTTTGATTTGCAATAATAAGCTGTTTGTTTACAAAAAAAAAAAAAAAAAAAAAAAAAAAAAAAAAAAAAAAAAAAAAAAAAGATATACACAAAATAATATAGAAAAATATTATCTACACAATTAAATTATTTCCATAATCTAACAAATGGGACAAAAAAAAAAAAAAAAAAAAGGTAAAAACATTTACACATTCCAAATAAATATAGAAATATTGATAGGAATTTTTTTAACCATACATGGAAAAATTCCTAATGATAAACAGGATCGGAAAGAGCCATTATCCTCGTAAAGGTATGTTTAGATAAAAAATTTATTCCCTCTAATTTTATTTATTTTTATTTTTATTTTTTTTAGTGTTACATGCACTTTAGCAGGGCATGACCTTAGGCAATATAATTGATTTTAATATAATAAGAAGTGGGGGTAGTTGAGACATTAAAAATTATAGAATAAAATAGTGGAGTTAATATTTTAATAGAAAGTAAGATATGAAGGGAGAAAGAGGAAGGGGGTTGTGTAGATTGATCGCAGTCGCCATAAACTTTTAACCTGGCTCTAATACCAATTGATGCGGATTTTAGTCCGATTTTGTGTAGAATGCAACCACGATTGTGGTTTAATGACTTTGTGAATTATAGAGATGAAAATTATGGTTATTATGGATGAAAGTAAATGGATAGTACTCTAATACTCACAAGAATAAAGGGTCTCTTCCTAGTTGCAACTAGAAGATGATCACGAGTCGCAACAAGTGATGTTTTTGATTAACAATCAAACGAGCAACGCTCAAAAATGATTAATTCCCAAAATAAAACTCTGAATTTTATTGCTAATTATGTGGCCTATTTATAAGCTTTACAAGGAAAACATAAAATAGATAGAATCCTAATCCTATTAGGTTTAGGAAAACTAATTCTACTCTAACTTGAATTTCTAGTAACCCACATTAAACTAAATACATTAAAAAAAAAAACTAATTAAGAAATCCTAAGGTGTTTAAAACAAGAAAAACCCTTTCAAGTGAAAGGTAAAAACTTGTAAGCAAAATCTATCTGAAGAAACATTAAAAACTATCAAGAAAGGAAATCTTGGATGCTCCCACATCACTATTTTAATTTACATACTTCCTCCATTCTTTTTTTATTGCACCATAAGGGATTTCACGCTTGCCAATGCATTACTTTAGCTATCAATATCTTCAATTATACTTTTGTAAAAATTATCAATATTTGATATTTGAGAAATAGAGTTCGATACGAATCTAACTAGATCCCACATGACTATATTTTTCCTAATGTATAAATCACAAATGATGGTCAAAGAAGATTAAGTGAATAGTGTAAAAGTACTAATGGTGTAATAAAATAAAAACGGAGGAAGTATATATATATATATATATATATATATATATATATATATATATATATATATATATATATATATATATATATATATATATATATATATATATATATATATATATATATATATATATATATATATATATATATATAATTTTGTTTTTAAAAATTTATAGATGTGGGTGTGAGGTGGGAGTGAGGCGGGTACGAAGTGGGGCGGGTACAATGTGTACCCGCCCCATCACCCATGGCGGGTATGATTTTTATCCTCATCCCCGCCTCACCACCCGCCAAACCAAGACCCATCCCCACCCAACTGGGCAGGGATGGGGTGGGTCTCCTACTTGACCCGCCCCACTGACATCCCTAATGGCGGCGTATGAAACAAGGACATGTGTGCACGGGGAAGGCAAACCTTATGCTGCAAGCTTTGTAAACGAGTGGTCGAGATAAAAAACGATTTGTTTTCTGTTATTAAAAAAACAGCAAAAAAAAAAAAAAAAAAAAAAAAAAACTTACAAAAGAAAAAAAGCTTCTATTGATAATTTTTGCAACCAATTCATGTCACAGACATCTCAAACACAATCCAACCTCGGTTCAACTACTACAACAGTTCAGATGTACTAATGATGAGGTATTTTTTTACCAAACAATAATTCACTTGTACATATACATTACAACAATCACCACAACTAGACTTAAGAAGTTAAGATTACAATCTTATAACGAGACAAATCTATATATTTATTTCCATACATGTAAAAATTATAAAAACGTGATATTAATAAAATATATAATGAGACGAGTCTAACAAGATCACTCATGATTATATTATCTTTTATAGATTAACGGTAATTTGTAGTTAAGATTTTCAAAGTTTGACCCCAAAAAATGGCAATGGAGTAAATATAAAGGAATGGAGGGATTATTTTATTTTATTTATTTATTTTAGTCTTGTAAAAGTCAAATGTATACGGTAAAAACCTTATAAAGCATCATGATTTCAATAGTAAAAAGTGAAAAATCCTTCTCGAGCCTCACGTTAATACAGTAACTTGTAAACTGAGTTCAGCAATTTGGCGCCCTTTCAACTCCTAAAGCCGACAACTCTCTTATCCATCATTGAATCATTTCATGTCACTTTGTTTTATATATTCAACTTCCTTCTTCATTTTATTTCACTTCAACCAAAGTTTTACAAAAATAATACTGTAAAATTAGTAATCGTACTAGTAGAGAGGAAGTCCGTACGCTCGTCGGAAAATTACTCCGTCTGGCGAACGTGCGTTCTTCCCGGTTGTTCCGACAGCGGCGGCACACATTTAATCTTCAGGGTGCTCCTTTGGTCTCTTGTTACTTTCAAATGGTACATAAATACATTAGATTAACTTTTGTGTTCGTTTGTTTGTTTGGCATTATGTGTTACCTTCAAATTTGTTACATTTCCTACATTCTTACCGTGCAACTTTAATTATGATGGATGGGATCATTCGTTAAGGTGATTTTTTGGTTTCAAAAACTCTAAATTGAATACAATTTGATGAATTTGTTCCTAAATGGTTAGGAAGTTTGTTATTTTTATAGAGAATATAGATCTTTAGAGTTTGAAATTGATTTTTTACTCCAATTTGTCCGGTGTCTTAAAAAATTTATAACATACAAAGCATTATCGTGGGTAGTTATAGGTAACAAAATTTATTTTTGAAAGAATGATTGACATCTTGTTTTAATTTTGAAATTTCTAAATTTGTACGAATTTTTTTTAATGACTTTGTTTTGAATGAATTTAAAATTCATAGCAATGTAATAGTCACGTTGATTTGAAAAATTGCAATGAACTCGAAACTACTTGTTTTTTTAATATCAAATTCTTAATATGTTGTTTTGTCTCGGTTGAGAGATTAGATGAGATTTTGTAACTGCATTATAAGTGTAATAAGTTTTTGAAAATAAAAATTACATTAGCTTCGATTATATTGATTATACTCAATAAGTCATTTTGGATACGTTATGTAAGGACGTAAGTAAACTCCATTTCACGCTTTCCATCCAAAAGTAGTTAAAATCTTTGTTAATACTCTAATAAAATTACTTGTTTAGTTGTGTATTCACCAATCAAGTGCTGAATGTACCTTAGTAAATAGTAAGTCGCCATGTTACATTTATTAGTTGTCCGAACCATATGTGTGTGTGTGTGGACGTGTGGTGGTGGTGGTAGTCTGGTAGACTGGTGGCTTGATAGAGTTGTATGGATATGATAGTATAGATTGTAGATGAGATAGTAAATATTTTTGTGTAACTATTAGGGTATTATTATAATATTATCTTATGTAATCTTTACATCTCTAATTACTAACAGAATTCTATGCATATAGAATGTTATTTTTTATGACGCTTACACACTTTAACATGGTATCACAATCTTTACCAAATATTCTAACAGATTGCAACTTCTAATTCAAGAACTAAATATCTTACCACCAAGCTATGTAATTCTTTATGTAATCTTTTGAATACAAAATATTAATATGTAGCAAATGACAATATGAATAACAAATTTAATTACAAGAAAATTAAATCATAATGTATAATTTATATTAATAAGTTAGTTTCATGTAATAACCCGGGGCATCATCCGAGCCTAAAAACTAGTTAAGCTTATTATAATATGTCGTGACTAGTGTTCAATGTATGTATCACACAACTATTAAATGTATCACCGTTGCTAATAAGTAAATTTTCTACAACAACATTTGTACTTGTCGTGGTATCTAGGTATTTAATGTTATTGTGATACATTTGATTTGCATCTATGATTTTGACTAGAAAATCTGTAAATACACCGTTTGGGGTGAGTTAGTTAAAATAGAATTTTAACATACCACAAATAAAAAAAGTTCAATGTATTTTAGTAGGTTCAATGTTATCTTTGAAAGAATGTCATTCATCTAGAAGTTCTTTTGGACCTACATATCAAATACAACTATACGAGTAATAAATTATTAATCGTGCACTAGTACCATGTGGTGGCCCTTGTACATATCTTATTCAAGAACAAGTTAGTTTATACTAGGTTTTTTTTTAGAAGTAGGTTTTATGGTTATTATAGGACTTGTAGTGCATATTTAAATGTGGTTGTATAGCTGAGGATGTCACCTTGGTTAAATGATATTTATGTTCAGGGGATGTCAACTTGATTACGTGTTTAGTCTCGGGGTATGTAGATTGAATCACGTCTATAATGATAATCCCTAACACTTTGAACCTTTTATATAAACTTTAATTTTTCAGGCTTATTTTGATGCATTATATGTCATAACATAATTTGATGACCTCTGCTTGTCATCCCTGCAGGTGCAATCTAAGTCGTTGGTAACTTTAAGTAGCAAAGAGAACCTAGTGAGTGATCATCCGTCTAAATCGGAGGCATTAAATGGGAACCTCCATGAAGCTGGTAGGTTAAGTTACAATTATGTGCATGTCTGACTTTTTTCATGAGTCTATGATTGTTTGATCATTTTGCCCACATATTAATATCTGTCATCGAGTATAGTGAAGGGGCAGTTGAACTTGCAACTGATATATTACTCCCTTTGTTCCTTAAACAAAATTTAAAACACTAGCTTGTAGAATATAGAGATTGAGGATGTGAAGATAGGGAGGAAAAAGTGTTGAGTTCAATGGTGTTGGGCCTCGTTTTAGGAAAAAGTAGAGAGGAAAAACTTACGAAAATGAAATGTATACTACAACGTCAGACATCCTAATTTGGTAGATGCGTGATTCTTTAAGAGACGCAAGGAATATGTTTTATTCATTTATGTGCTTATTTCCTTCTTCCTGACTCATGTCATTCTTATGTTATTACTGCATATATTGTGCCTTGTATGATTATATTACATGTAGTGTAGTGTTATGTATCTGTGTCACATGATTTATGTCATACAAAGTACTTTATCTTTAAATTATACATACAATGGCTGGTAAGCAAGGGATTTATGAACATGCAAATCATATACGAGTACAAGGAATACGGAGTATTTGCTTTATCAGATGCAGAGATACTTTGGGAGTTAACAGATATCTGATAGGCTTTTTAAGATGATTGATGCAGTAAATTTTGCTGTTGGGGGAAGTATTTGAAATTTATTTTTAGGAAAGGCACATATGGAGATTTATCTAAATAGTTCATTTGTCTGAAAATCAATTGAGGTAGATTAGAAAGGTTTAGCTAATTAGAGAGAGGTAATCTTCAAATTAGACTTCTTAAGAAATGAAATCTAGTTAATCTGTCATTTATACTCCATACTTCTTATTTGTTAGTGTTTTTGGTTTTACTCTATTAGAACAAAATATTTTGTACTTATGAGTTTATTAAGACTGAAGAATGTTTTATGTTGTCTGTTATGATAAAAATTACTCATTTCAGACACCAGTAACATAAGCACCTCCTCAGAAACCAGTAATGATCAAGTTGTTCCTAAACGGAGACAGAAAAAGAGAAGCAGAGATGAGACAACTGGTGTGGATGCTTTGCCATGCCGGAGGGTGCCAAGGCGCGCTGCAGCATGTTTAGACTTTAAGGTGAAGGCAGTTTGTATGCCTGACGAGGATGATTCTGTGGTAAATGTGAAAAGAGAACCAGGAAAATGTTATGAATGTATCAAGCCAGCAACTTCCTACAGGAAAATGTTCAGTCATTTCTTTGAGAAGGCGCATGCTTGTGTTCAGGTTTAGAGGACACTGTCAAAGTATTCTGGAGGTAATGTCGATATAGGTCTTCACGAGTTGCTAGCAGCAGTTGTTCGGTCCATGAAAGGCAGTAAAAATTTCTCCACAGGGGTATCCATAAAGGAATTTCTCATCTCACAGGGTGATTTCATATATAACCAGCTTATCGGGTTGGATACAATGAGCAAGGACAGTGATCAGAAATTCAGTGGTTTGCCTGTATTGATTGCCCTTCAGGAAGAGTGCAAAAAGAATACGTCGTGTTTACCAGAAAATCGAGCTTTGTCTATAAAAATTGGAGATGCAGAGCAGGCAGATAGTTCGAACTTGCTCAAAGTTCATGAGGGAGATGAGGATGCAAAACTGGCTAGACTATTGCAAGACGAAGAGGATTGGCGGTCCATGAATCAGAGAAAGGGAAGGCGTGAACGTGGCTCAAGTAAGTACTATATTATGATGAATGAAGATGAGATTGTGGCTGACTATCCACTTCCAGCATACTACAAACCAACAAGTGATGAAACTGATGAGTACACTATCTTCGACGATATGTGTATGTATGATGATCAGCTTCCAAAAAACATGCTTCATAATTGGTCACTTTATAACTCTGATTCCAGATTGGTTTCTTTAGAACTTCTGCCCATGAAACCTTGTGGTGAGATTGATTTTGCAATTTTCGGGTCTGGGATTATGACAGAAGACATAGGTAGTGGATTTTGTTATGATAATGATTCTATCCAATCTTCCACTTCTACTGAACTTGAGAATGTAGACGGAATTCCTGTTTATTTGAGTGAAATAAAGGAGTGGATGATTGAATTTGGAGCTTCTATGGTCTTCATATCAATCAGAACTGATTTGGCCTGGTAATGTGTCTCTTCTGCTATCTGATTTTGTGTTCTTTACTTTTGATAATATCTTTTTTAAATGATAAGTATGTTTTAAGGGCCCGTTCATTTCACCTTATTTTTGCTGAACTGAAATTATATAACTGAACTGAAATAAATTTTTCTATTATATTTCTTCTTTAAGTTTACTGATTTTTACCGAACCTGAAATTATTTTGCTGAACTGAAATTATTTTTACTGAACTAAAAGTGAATAGAGTCTAAGTCTCTTAGTATTTAAACAAAAGTGTGTTTGATTCCTCAATGCAGGTACAGGCTTGGGAAGCCCTCAAAGCAGTACGCCCGTGGTATGGAACGGTTGTGAACAGCAAGGCTTTCTATCAGCATCATTACTTTGTTGAAGGAGCAGAGTCGTGTGGCACGATTTTCTGTTAAGGAGGTGATAAAGAGATTCTCAGAATTTGAGAAGTGTCACCCCGCTTTTATATCCTCAAACCCAATTGCCGTTGAAAGATATGTGGTAGTTCATGGGCAGATAATACTACAGCAGTTTGCAGAATATCCTGACAATAATATCAGAAGGTGTCCTTTTGTTTTTGGACTTCAAACTAAAATGGAAGAAAGGCATCATACAAAATGTTTAGTGAAGAAAAAGGCGGTGATAAAGAAAGGAATCAATTTGAATCCGAGAGCAGCTATGGTTCCTATTAAGAAAAAGCAGCTGCTTCCAGCTACGACAACTAGGCTGATCAATAGAATTTGGGGTGAATTTTACTCAAATTACTCTCCTGAGGACTCGAAGAATACAATTGTGTCTGAATCTAAAGAAGAGCCTCTGGAGGAGCAAGATGAAGATGCTGACGAAGATCTTGAAGAGCAAGACGATGATATTCCAGTGATGGAGACTGTTAAATCTCATCAAAATGTGAGGAGAGTTAAGCTGAAATGTTCGGTACAGGATATTAAGTGGGTTGATGAGTCAACACGAAACACTTCTGCTAATGAGGCACTGTACAAAAAGCTGATGTTCTTGGAGATTTCGTGGTTGTAGGGGGCTGTGTCATTGTTGAAACAACTGGTTCTGAAGATCTTCTTCCTATTTATTTTGTGGAATACATGTATGAAAAGTTAGATGGAAGAAAGATGGCTCATGGCCGACTTATGCTAAGAGGATTTCAGACGATTCTAGGCAATGTTGCTAATGAAAGAGAAGTGTTCTTAACAAACAACTGCCTGGACTTTGATCTGAAGGAAGTTAAAGAAAGTGTTGTGGTTGAGATTTGGTCATTGCAATGGGGTTATCAGCATCGTAAAAATAATGCTGACAGCGAAAAGATGGAACGTGCAAGAGCAGATGAGAGGAAAAGCAAAGGATTACCAATGGAATACTATGTAAGAAGTTTTTACTGCCCTGAAAATGGTGCATTTCTTGCACTTCCAAGTGATGCTATGGGTATTGGTAACGGAATATGTCTTTCTTGCAAAACTAAGAAAACGGAGAAGGAGAATAACAAGCTCAGAATTATTTCTTCCAACACTGGATTTATGTATTTGGGAACTGAGTACAACCTTCTGGACTTTGTTTATGTTGCTCCACGTCAATTTGAAGATGAGAAGGAAAGCGAAAAATTTAAAGGTGGAAGAAATGTTGGCTTGAAGCCATACATCATTTTTCAGCTCTTGGGGATTGATACACCTAAGGGTTCACGGCAAGTTACTCCTCAATCTGTGAAAATTAAAGCTCGGAGATTCTTCAGGCCAGATGACATCTCAGAGGAAAAAGCATATCGTTCTCATATATGTGAGGTGAAAAATGAAAATTTCTATGCTTTCAGTGTCTTTTTTTTTTTCTACATGACATCCATTTACGAGTGTTTGGTGAATTTCTGATTATTTCTTTTTTCTAGTCACAAAAATATTTCTATCAAAAAGATCTAATGAGACAACTGGATAGCAGAAGGGACTAATTTATAATACAGTCAACATGGTTTTAAGCTTCCTTAGCTAATATTTGTATGAGAATTGTGTGAATATCGTTCCCTTAACTATGATTATGTACATAAATTCAAGGCTTTTAAGTTACTATGCACAGTTTTGATGTTATTGTTGATCACAGTGACATGCTCCTATGATACTTTCAGGTTTAATACAGTGAGAAAGTGCATGTCTTGACCTTAATTGCTATTCAAGGTAAGTGTGACTTAAAGAAGAAGAGTGACTTCCTATCTTCAGGTTATTCCTTTATCCACGAGCATGTCTTCTTTTGTGAGCTTCTTTATGATCCGAATAGTGGGGCATTGAAACAGGTAGTTTCCATTCTGTGTCCTGCAATGTCATTTGAGCTAGCACGGTTACTGTATCTTATTAACTTCTTATGTTGGACTTCTGATACAGCTACCCACCTCTCTCAAGCTGAGTTCGTTGAATGAAAAGCTTTTTGATGATTCTGCATCTAGAAAGAACAAAGGTAAGGTTAAGGAGGGAGAAACTGAAGGTACTGTTCAAGAGGAGTTGCTGAAGAATAAGCTTGCCACTCTAGACATTTTTGCCGGTTGTGGAGGCTTGTCAGAAGGTCTGCAGCAATCAGGTAATTCTGATAATATTGTAAGGGATTCCTTGTATAGTCCTTGAACTAATTTGAGGAAGAGAAACCATTTTGGTGGATATCTGTTTCTTTTTATATATGCAAAAAGATCACCATAGATGACCTGTTTTCTGGTACCTGTAGGTGTGTCACTGATCAAATGGGCAATCGAGTATGAAGAGCCTGCAGGACAAGCTTTTAACCATAATCATCCTGAAAGTGTGGTATTCATTAATAACTGCAATGTGATCCTCAGGTCAGAACATTTTTCTTGTTCTTCCGCCCTTTCAGTTTATTTTCATAGGGTGTGTTTATGATGAATTACATGCTTCTATTATGTTGTGTTGAGGCTCCTTTATTTTTCATTTTGTTTTAGTTGATGTACTCATCTGTCCAGAATTCATAGTCTAATGTTCAAAATCAGTAATGCTTTATAATTTACTTAAACCAAATATAGGAAAGGGTAGTATGAACTCATGATCTTCGTAAATCTAAAAGTCATGTCATATCTTGTTTGATGAGACTTGTGCAGGGCAATCATGTCTACTTGTGGAGATGGAGATGACTGCATTACTGATCCTGAAACTTCTGAGTTGGCTGAAAAGCTTGACGATGACATTATCAGAAAGTTGCCTCGACCAGGGCAAGTGAATTTTATTAATGGAGTACCACCATGTCAGGTAGATGTGAAGTGCTCTCGGTTTTCTCTCATTAAAGATACATTTGCCAATGACACTCGTAACAAATGTATAAACAATTCAGTTCTGTATACTTATATTTTCTTCTTCTGCAGGGGTTTTCAGGGATGAACAGGTTCAATAAAGGTGCATGGAGTAAGGTTCAACGTGAAATGATCTTGGCCTTCTTGTCATTTGTCAACTACTTTCACCCTAAATTTTTCCTTTTGGAGAATGTAAGGAACTTTATCTCATTCAACAAGGGCCAAGCAATTTGACAGTAGCTTCACTTCTTGAGATGGGATATCAGGTATGCTTTTCTATTTCAGTTTGAGCAATTTGGTCAAGCATAAAACCACACTCCCCTTGTCTGTATGTAATAGGAAATTTTAGGATGTACGAAAAAAGTAATGATTTTTCCTGATACGTGCTTACAAATCAAGTGGTTGAGAGAGAATAGATGTATAACTATAATATGTAGTAAAAAGCTGTCTTTAAAAGTATGTCATACAACTCACCTAGATTATGTAAGGTTAGGCCAATGTATAAACTTATTTTGGACGGAGGTAGATATGTCTCTGAACCTTCTGAAACGGCCTTTATGTAGGTCAGGTTTGGCATTTTGGAGGCTGGTGCTTTTGGAGTTTCTCAATCTCGTAAGCGAGCATTCATATGGGCTGCATCTCCTCAAGAGACCTTACCTGAATCGCCTGAGCCTATGCATGTTTTTGCTGGTTCTGAACCGAAGGTCTCATTGGACAGCAATTGCCAATATGCTGCTGTGCGAAGCACAGCATCTGGTGCCCCTTTCCGTTCTATAACTGTCAGAGATACGATTGGTGATCTCCCTGATGTAAAAAATGGGGCTTCTATAACACCTATGGAGGTAAAATGTTTTGCATTGGGTTTACAATTTACCTGTTACAACTTTCTAATTTTTAAGCTTTTGGTTGCTTCTCATTGCTTACTTATACTGATCTTATGTTTCACAGTACAAAAATGATTCGTTGTCTTGGTATCAAAAGATGATACGAGGAGATACTATGACTTTAACTGAAATAAAAATGTTGTCAGTATCAAGAGGCAGAGGGAGTAACAAAATCTTTTGTTCACTGGCGATATCCTTCTCTGTTGCAGGTTCGCTTGACTACAGGACAGATGGTTGATCTGGTTCCTTGGTGCCTGCCAAACACTGCTGAAAGGCATAATCAATGGAAGGGGTTGTTTGGGAGGTTGGATTGGGAAGGAAATTTTCCTACATCAATAACTGACCCTCAACCCATGGGTAAGGTTGGGACGTGCTTTCATCCAGATCAGGATAGAATTGTTACTGTCCGTGAATGCGCTAGATCTCAGGTACCTCATTGTCCTCGTAACCTCATTCTCAATTCCTAAACTTTCTGCTCAATGGTTCACAAAGCGAAATTGATTGGAACAGCAAGTAGTCACAAATCGTGTTCTTGAAAGTTAATGAAAATTAGTGATATTCATCATTTACAACACTGAAAACTTTTGCTTGCTTTAAAGTATATAGCTGTAGTACAAGTCAAGCAAACTATAGAATGTTTATTTGCTAGAGCCACTGATACAAGTTTAGTACACGCGTGGTTTTCTGGCTTCAGTACCCATTACATGGCCAGAAAAAACTAGTTCTAGGAACTTTTTGATTTTACAAGATCGGAATGTGCTACCTCTGTGTAATCTCAATTAAGTTTTCAAGCTCGGTCAAGATCTACACAAGGTTCTGAAATAATTTTCTTGCTGAACTTAGGCTTTCATACGAATTATGGCTTTAGTATTTAAGTTTTGTTGTTTGTGCCTTCAGGGCTTCCCAGACGGCTATAAACTTGCTGGCAACATTCAACATAGGTACAGGCAAATTGGTAATGCAGTTGGCAGTTCCACCACCTTTGGCATTTGCACTTGGAAGGAAGCTAAAAGAAGTGATCGAAAGATCTGCTTAACAAAATATCATATTCTGACATTCGTATATAAGTCACTTCTTTTGCCAAATGATGAGGAATTGAAGATTGTGTTACGTTTTTTTGTAGAGAACTTTTCACATGAAATTTTAAGATCTACATTTTTGCACAGCAAACTATTCTCCTCATCGGAGGCTGTTGCCTATTTATGAACCACACTGGAAAAATCACAAAAACTTATTGAAGCTTTCTATTTAAACTGAACCATACTGTCAGAGTGTCTGACGTGTTTTTCTTTTTCAAGCCAGAGAGGATACTGTATGAACCATTTCTTTTAATCACTTTCAAACGTTCTTTGAGAGCTTGGCCTTTATATCATCATAGTCATATATGAATGATGCAATATAGGCCTTGAGAAGTAGAGGTATCGTAGAACATTTGATCCATCATGTCCTTCAGTGTTCATGGATTGAATTATTTTTCGCCTCTTCAAGCTATGAAGTTACAGTGTTGCAGCAGTAAAGTACTAGTATTTACATTAGCCACAGATAATACTGCAGTACAATGAGCATCAGGTTTTAAGTAATATGGAGCTAAATCTAAGAAACAAGGATAAGGATAAAAGTACACAAGATGGTTGTTGGGCTCAGGCAAGTTAAATGCTAGATCATATATAGTGAGAAACGGTGCTATACGCTACTTAGATATCAAAGCTCTGTTCTTCTATCGTATGCCTAGCAGCATCAGTAGCAACATACAACAATCTCAACATTTTAATCCCAATACAGCAACTCTGTCCCCTACTTTCAAATTTCACATCTTCTCATACAAAAAATGGCAGGGGTAATGCCTAACGACTTCATATTTCCAAGATAAAACGTTTAGAAAACTTGTTTAAGATGGGTTATTGTGCATTTCTAAGCACCCTCTGAACAAAGCTTGCTAGTGGGTAAGGCTAATCTTAAATTCTCTAGAGTTGATTGAAAGTCGGGCTCAATCGCTCATAGAATTAAGATTGGGGGTGTTTTGCATCAACAAGCCATAGAGATTGCGTATTTTTAGAGGCAAAGTAGGAGTGTTTAGTTTTGTTTACTACGGAAAGGTAGGATTATTGTTTGTAAAAGAAAAAAAAAGGGTAGGATTACTTCTTTTTCAAATGACTAAAGAGACATTTGCCGAAGACATTTGGAAGTCTTTAACAGCCAAAATCCCGATATCATGAGGATCCTACGACGAACATGAAGTGAAATTCATGTACATCTTAAAACACATTTGCAGTGGTAAACATAAAATCTTTTCGGATAATCCAAGATGAAAAACTACAAACTGAATCTCATGCATTTTGTGAATAATAACTTTGGGACCTTTGTCCCAATTTACTTGCCCTCACGGCCTCACCTTTTGGGGTGTCACAGCTTGCACCATTTATAATTTGGTAAATCTTCTCTTCTTTTTTGAGTTAAGTCTCACACTTATCCTTCCAATTTATCACATACCTTTTCACTTTCTAAAATCGCGAGCAAAAATTAAGCAAAAAGGGAAAGGAGGCGTATTTGCAAATAGGGAGCAAAATTACATGCTTCATTGCAGGAGTAAGAAGAATAGCAACAAAACCTTTAAGATCTCCAATGATGATCAGAATTCAGTTCAAAGCAGATAAATATAAAATCTACAAGGGAAATCAAGAGACAGAAATAGCCAATGTTGAAAAGCAACTGTCCTGGTGCCTAACAAAGCCTTGTTTTGTGTGTTTAAACACCATTATTACACAAGATACCAGCAATACTCATATGAATTTCCTGTATGGTCTCCCAGCATCCTCGTCTTGCATGTGCTGCACAATCATAATTAACAGTCAAGAAATGGTAATCAAACAATGCTACTCCGTTCACCCACGTAATAAAAGGCATCAAATAAATACAAACAATTTCTTTTGGAAACACTCAGATAACTAGGATTCTGCTCAGACATGGTGTACTATGGTAGCAACTTGTCACGTGCTGACTCTAAACTGGTGATTTACCAAGTGCTAACTTAAATTAGATAACACTACGTGGAGTTCCCAAAAATCCCAACATATGATTACTCAAGAAGTGCACATAGAACAGCAACTAAACAACAACAAAACAACGCTTTCTTTGTTGATATCCAACACTATCTGCGGTAAGGTTAGGGGTGTTCATAAGCCTAGCTGGCTCATGAACTATTGGATCTCAGCTCGAAAACTTTGCTCAACTTGAAAAGTTTGTGAACCGGCTCGAAGTACTTTTAATTATTACTGTATATTTTACATGTTATTACCATTTCTTTAATTTTTGGAAGGGAGAAAAAAAAAGACATCCTACTTAACATAGGTCAAATAGGCAAAAGCTACATTCCTGTGACACAGACAGCCCCCATGGTAGAAAATAGCAAGAGTAATTACCAACGTTGAAAAAAATTACAAGTAAAGCAGACACACAAAACAAAACTTTCCCACCTTTTCCTAGCCAATATACAAAGCATTTTCAGATTTGTGTCGTGATAGTGTGCTGCACTTTAAAACCAATCATTTAACTTAGAGCTTATTTGGCATTGTTTTTTGTTTTCAGTTTTCTGTTTTCTGTTTTTTTTAAAACAAAAAACCAAAAACAGGAAACAAGAAAAAGGTGTTTTTACTTTTTTGTTGTCAGTTTTCAAAATTATCATGATTTCAATAAGTTTATCTAATTTTTGTTTTATTATATGACATATATCATATGAGTTTGAAAAACAAAAAACCAAAAAACAGAAAACCACAGCGATGCCAAACGAACCCTTAATGTAATATCAATGAAGTTAAAGACATTCCCTTAACCAAGCCCGAATCTCGGCCACTTAACGAATCAGATCCAATAATACGCCTAGATGATTTACACCCATCCTATTACCAGTATAACTCCAACCCCAAGCCTCAAAGCACTTACCTCAGAAGCATTTAAGTTACAGACTATAGAATACCCCTTTCATGTCTCCATCATGATGTCTACTAAAAGTCTAAAACCTTAAAAGCTACCAGGTCCTGCCCTTGCCATTAAAGAACCACCAGTTTAACTTATTTCCAGTCATATAGAGGAAGCTTAATAAGGCCATGATAATTCATAACTTTTCAAGCCCTTTGAGTGCAAAAGCCAATTTATGAACAGGGATATATAACAAATAAACAATAGAATTAAGCTCCAATAAGTCTAATACTTGGACCTGTACCCATACTCAACAATGTCAGACTAGTGACACTGACATTTAAAGGCTTTACATTTCCTTGTTACGCTTCGAGGAACATACCCACGTATCCATATAAGTTTGAGGCAAATTATAAACCATGTACAGCAAGGTAAATTTAAGAGTTCGAGTGTTAAGACATTCCGAAATTTCCAATATCCAATATTAAAACATAAAGAGAACCTTACAAATCAAATATTTTGAGCTGACACATATTGCCAATTGGATATATTTAATGCCTTCTTAGGATAAAGTGGAAGGAGAAAGACTCCTTGATATGAGTACACTTTTTACAAGTAAAAGGAACAGAATGAGTGTGTCACAAACAAAACTAGACATTTTAAGATTATATATTTACAAGTGTCATAGATAAGAGGATTAAACCTGTAAATTTAAAAGCAGCCTAGGGTCAGAACGAATTTCAATACCCCTTTCCCAGTCCCTAGCTATATGAGACCGACATGTGTACTAAGCAAAGGTTTGTAGCTTAGGATTAATGAATGTTGCACCTAACGAAGGGAATGCTGAATAGAAACTATATAGTATAAACTATAAAGCACTAGAAAATTTGGTGGTCGTTTGGTAGTTCTCTTAGATATTGTGATGTAACTTTTCAAGTTCACTATTTGTTGTAGAGATAACCAATTGTATCAAACCCCTCTCTCATGTCTCATCTCCACTTCCATCTTAAACAGACACAATCCTGGAAGCCCACAACCACTGTTAGCTTCCTTTAACACAACCACGCAACTCAACAAATCCAAACTATTCAGTACAAATATAACATTTTAAACCTTATTCACTAGTGAAGCTCCACAGGTGAATGAACCTAAGTTCAATGATACAGATCAGCAATATACAGCCATTGCTTTTTTGAAGTTAGATGAGCAAGAGCATAAAAGGCTAAATCGAGTTTTTATAAACCCAAATAGAGGTAGAAGGAAGTTTTTGTCAGAAGCTCATACCGAAAATAAGCGAAGGCATTCGGATCAAAAGGTTAACAGAAGAAGGCTGCATATAGTGCCCTTGTTAGCTTTAAGAGCAGGGCGATTTTATTCCCTTGAAAACTAGTTCTTGCCCAGTATCACATTTTCTACTCCAACCCGAATCAGATTGAAGAATTTTGGAAACCAACTTTCCTAGAAATTTGATTCTAGCCAACCAAACCGAACCTAGTCATGCTCTTTTAAGAATTTCTGGAATTCTAACGACTACTTAAACCCAAAAACTTGAATCACCAAGTAAAACGCATTCGATTCAATATATTCTGGCAATTTAATCAAGATGAACCAACCTCGATTAACAACCTGAATCGAAACAGACATAAGATTCCATTTGATTCCCCTTTTCACCTCCCATTGGAAACAAAACTCCAACAACATGTACACAAACACCCTAAGGAAAAATACGCTAACATAGTCGGCTAACCTACTCTTGCTGATTATAAGCCCAACGAAACAACCCCAACTAACAACTACCATTGGTACAAACATCAGAATTCATTTGATTCCCAATTCCACCTGCCAAACAAACACTAATCCAAACCAAACTCCAGCAGCATGTGCACTTTCTCTTCAAATTATGAAACTTATTCTCTATAATCCATGAATGCTACAGTTATTTCTTGCAAATCCCACGATTCCCTTCCCAAATTACATAGAACAACACAAGCTCAACGAAACAAACAAACAGCAAATTACGACATTTAAATTTAAAAACTGATCAAATCAAACCCAATTCATTTCAATCCCTAGATTCGAATTTGACCCACATTTCGTAAGATCCCAAAACCCTAATCCCATAAATCAGCAAACAAAATCAAATTGCAACAAATCAAATGACAAATTCAAAACAACATCAACAAATCAAAAGCGATTAAAAAGGACAGGTAAGAAGAGTTACGAATTCTCGGACGATGCCCTTGTAAACCAAAACAGGAAGAGCAATCCCGAAGATACCAATAAGAGCAAAATTACGACGAGTCCATCTGAAATTGTGCTCAAGATTTTCTCTAGCAGAACCCCATTCTTCAATGAATTTGTTCTTCGATGCTTCCATACCTCCCCCCATTTTTCTCCTCTTTTTCTTTCTTTCTTTCTCTCTCCTCACACCTTTCACCACTTCTAGAGTTGAAGAAGACCTGCTCTATTGCTGAGTTCAGTATTGCTGAGATTTGATGATGGGTTTGTTGTTTGGTTTGGTTGACATAGTGTAATAGGCCCAGTTTGTTGTTGTGCTTAAGCTCACCATGGGTTAACCCGTCCGAATGAGTCGTGATCGAACTTTTACTTTTTTGGAATGGTTCAGGTTGGGTCGGATTGGTTTCGAGTTTGAAATGGTTAAAATTAATTACTTCATTCGTACTTTGTAACTACAACGTTAAGAATTGTGCGTGAATAGTGCAAAATCTCAAATGTTGTGATTAGAACATAACGGAGGGAGTAGTGACTGTTAGTCGACTTCAAAGTCTTGACTTAACTTATAGTACTTCCTATTAGGTTTGGGATAGGTTGGTTTCATGATTATTGATTGAACATAATTTGTTGGAAGTGCATATTTGAAATGATCTTATAAGGGTTTTTTTAGAACTTAAGCTGATTATATTTAGGGTCTGCTCTCATACAATTATTTTCAGTTCAATTCAGCTCTAATAAGTTAGTTCAGTTCAGCTCCTAATTTCCTTCTCTTATAAAATATTCAGTTCAATTCAGTTCAGCTCTAATAAGTTCAGTTCAGTTCAGCTCTAATAAGTTTAGTTCACTTCAGTTCATCTTAGTTCAGTCAATGAGAACAGGCCCTAGCTTGATTTGATCTATTATCTACATGTTTAGTTTCTTGGTAACTATTTGTTTATTATTCCCTTCGTTTCAAAAAAAATTTCTCAGTTAGAATCTTGGCACTATTTGTAAGATAAAAGAATATTTTAAATTACACTTAATATATAAAAGGAAATATAAATTATTACATAATCATGTTGGGTCTTATTTGATTCGTCTCAATGAGTAGTTTATTAAAATTCAAGTGATAAATTTACTAATAATATGCAATTGAAATTATTTATGGTCAAAATGATGTGTTGGCAAACGTGTATAGTCAAAGTGAGAACATCATTTCGAAATTGAGGGAGTAGTATGAAGTCATCTGGAATGAAAAGCATACTAATAAAACACTCATGCAATACATGTTTTACAAATTTTGAAACTTTATTGTGCACAAAATCTAGGTATAATTGTTAATTGTCATTATTAAAGGCTATGGAATACTGAGTTTTTGTAATTAGTTATTATAAGGAAATTTTGATTTTAATACCATAAAAAGGTAAAAAATAGTTTTTTACACTACAAAGTAAATAAATAAATAAAATAAAGCCACTAATAGTTTAAAAGGTTGATTTTACCACCACTTAATAGTTTTCATTCAAAAATCCGTTAAGTGAAGTTCACAATTCCATATTATTGGTTAAAAAAATGAATAAAAAAACCCTAAAACTAACCCAATCACCCCACCACCACCACCAACAACAACAACACCCTTTCCCCACCCAACTTAGGCGACCACCGCTGCCGCCCACCCTACCTCCGGCACACCCCCTTTCCAGCCCGGCCATCAAAACTCGTCCTCTCCCTTTCCCCCACGCCAAGACCCGCCATCGGTGATGGGGCAGGGGTGGATTTTAGGTTGTACCTACCCCATCCCCACCCACCTGCCCCACATCTTACCCATTCCATATCCAAATCCATATAGTTTTTTTTTTTTAAAAAAAAATTTACATACTTTTGTAATATTTAATAATAAAAAAAAGGCAAAATTGGCCTTATAGGACCTAAATTGAGCTCGAAATAAGCAAAAAAAATAGTGTACATGATTCGTTTAGCGTGTTATAAAATATCTCGATTTGCGTGTCATTGTTTTTTAAGCCAAATTGAGTCATTTACGCTATTTTTTTTACTTGTTTCGAGCTCAATTTGGATCCTAAGGATCAAATTGTCTCCCGAAACCTTTACGGGATATTTTTCGGCACGCAAATCGAAAAAAATCAACGGCTCCGGCGAGAATGGTGGCCGGAAAATTCACTAAAGGTGCGCTTTGCACCTAAGTCATTAGTTTATGTTGTTTTGACTACTAAGCAAAGTAGAGGGTGCTGAGTGCACCCAAGCCATAGTTCAGAGTGTTGAGGCCAATTTTACCTAAAAAAAAAAAAGAAGTAAATATAAGGAAAACTTGCAAATTGCAGCCATTTAAAAAAAAAATTGCAAATTACAGCCCAAAAGTTGTTATAAAATGTAAATTGCAACCTAATTCAATTGTTTCGCCCCAAAACCAACCATACCCAAAACCAACCATACTCAAACTAAATCGCCCCAAAATTACCCTTTGTAGACACCCATTTGTTTCTCCCCAAAACCAAACCCAGTGATGAATTCCTTTCACGTCGAACCATTATCGAATTGGGTGAAAGTGGTTTGAAAGTCGAGTGTTGCGGATTAGTTTTAATTAAATTCTTTACTCTCTGTTTTTTTGAAAATGACTTTATTTATTTGAAAATAGCCGAACCAGTTTAGTTTGGTCCATAATTAGGGTCCAATAATAGTGTAGTTGGATGGGGCTTTAAAAGACCTTTCTAACGATATATTATAAGATCAATTCCGATGAATATTGAGGAAGTTATGGCCAAAATACTAAACTGGGCCTGGTTAATTATTTAAATACGGCCCAATGATCTAGAGGAGGGCCCAATATTAATTATTGTTCCTAAAATTATTAGGATTAATTATAATTTTCTGGAAGTTTCTAGAAAGTTCTTTTTAATTCTAATATTATTAGATTTAATAATTAGTTATTTTAAAATAGACTTTTATTTGGAGTAAAATATTATTTTGTTATCTTAAAAATATATTTTATCTTCTGTACGGATTCCGTAGATCAAGTTGATTAAAGATCGGATTCCGCGTGAAGAAAACGCGCTAATACAGGCTGTCGCCAAACGACAAGTCTGTCGCCGCGCGACAGACCCTGTCGCCTCGCGACAAACATTGTCGCGTCGCGACAGAGTCGATTCCTGGCGACAGCGTGGAGTTTTATTCCTTATCAAATTCTATGTTTTTCCGGACTATTTTTCTTATAAATAGGGTCTGAATTCCTGTTTTCAAAATCATCTACAAACAATCATTCACAATCATCAACTCTTAATTCTTTTCTTTCTCTCTCTTTCAAAACTAGCTTTTTACATACAATATTCCGCATTCACAAGACTTAGAATCTCTTAGCCAAGTTCGAAGTTGCCTTCGCCCTAGACGTGCAAGGTTGATATTTTCTGAGGGTTTGGTCCAAAACTAGTCTAAACTTTATTTAATTTGATTTCAATTTAATTCTTTAATTCTTTAATTATTCTTTATTATTTTCATTGAAGTTTACTAACTTGTGTATTTTGTTATTAGAAAGAGGTACGAGGCTTCAAAGTAAGTAGATTAGCTTACTCCCTATTTCTTTCGCAATGTAGATTGCATGCTTATTATTGTTTATGCTTTCTAGTATCATGTTAGGATGTTTTTTATGCTTTCTAGTATCATGTTAGGATGTTTTTTATGCTTTCTAGTATGTTTAGGGTGCCTTTACTCTTTCTAATATCATGTTAGTACCATGTTAGGTTTAAAGCTTTGATCTTTATTGTTTAGTGACATGCTAGGATTTATTATTAATATTGTTAGTATCATGCCTAGGATTTTGCTATTATTATTGAGCTTTATTATGCCTTATCATGATTATTATTATTATTGTTATTGATTTATTATTATGTTTCTTGATTTATATTTATTGTTATTTCTTGATCACACCTCTTATGATTGTTAAAGGGAATTTGTACTTGGAATCACGCTTAATAAGATAATTATTAATTTGATTTAGGCTAATGTGATTTTAATTCAAGTGATCGCCAATAATAGTTTTATTTGTGCATTAATTTCAACCAACATAGATAAACAGGGTAGGTTTAATATAATGTTTGTATGTTATTCGAAAAGCGCACATGAATACGAGCAGAACAAAGTAGAGGCCTATTTTATAGGGCGGGTCCTTTCTTTTGTAGATTGGATTCGTACCCTCATCCCCGAACCCTGTTTGGTTCAAGACCTTATGGAGTAGTTGATGGTCCTTTTGGATTGTCTTTTGGGTTTACAAGTTCCTAAAACTTGTTGGCGACTCTTTTTGCTCTTTGTCTTTCCCTTTGGAACGCCACCGTACTTTAGTGTATGATCACAGTGGGGTTCAAGTTTGGGGTTATCATAATGCTTGAAATATTCCCTACAGTTTTGGCGACTCCACTGGGGAGGATTTCTATTTATATTCCTGAAATTTATTTAATTTTGGCAATTATTTAGAATGAGCGGATGAGACTCGAAAAATTCTAAGTATTTCATGTGCGTGATTTGATTAACATTATTGTCATATGCATTAAAAGGTCCTCATGGGAGCACCCCATGAGTCAATCCATAGGAATTTTACACGTAGGAAATTTGAGAAATATCTTTCATGACTAGAATCGAAAAGATGATGCGAAATCTGGAAAATTCGAAGAACACAGAAACTTGCCAAGGCATGTAGGAACTAGCGTCTAGAAAACAGGGCTTGTCGCCCGTAAAAAGTTTCTGTCGCCTGGCGACAGTTCTGTCGCTTGGCGACAGAAGCTTTTTTGCGGCGACAGTCCCTGTAGTCTGGCGCCAAGTTCTTCCAATACCGAGCCAGGGGTCTGCCTTCTTGCTTTAACCATTTCTAGTGTTGTTGGCTCGATTTTGCTTATTGATTGAGTCATTTTCTCACTTTTCTGAACCCATATGTGTTCTACATATGGAAATAGCCCTCTGGGGGTTCCTGCTTCACCTGCCCAATGGAATATTCCACTATCATGTGCAAATTTCAAATTTGGGTACGTGTAATGTTTGTGAATCCACCAAACCATGGAGTCGAGTTCGATTTCATCACGAACTCGCGGAATCCTGTCCATTCGCTCCAACCCTCCCGGTAGGCTTGTGTGCAATGCATATGGATTCTTAACCATGGACCTTTTTTACTTAACCCATATCCTCGAACTTTAGAGAACTAGAGCCATGGTTAGGTTGCAAACTCATCTTGTGACTATGTGAACTACTTGTGCACCCTTGCTTGTATATATTATATATGTGTTAACCGTTTGTTTGACTTGTGTTAAAGACTAAATAAATTGACTAATGACTAAAAGGACTTTGTCTAATTAATTAATTAATTTTGAATTAATTAAAGGTTAATAAATTAATCAATTCGACTTAGTACGACTTTAGGCATGTCCATTTAGAGTGAAATTACTGGAAACAGTCCAGATTAATGTTCCAGCAATGGCACAGGAATTTGGATTGTGGCGCTGCAGTTTAGTGTCTGTCGCCTGGCGACAATTTTGTCATCTGGCGACAGGCTCTCAACAGTGGCGACAGTCCAGTTCTCTTGCTCGAGTCATCACGACGAGTCTAATTCACAGTCTACTAATCAGTTTATCAATTTATTAATGGTTCAAACCATGTTTAAGTCTTTAATTAAGTTTAGGCACTTAAAGTCCAATGGTCATACACTAAGAGTCAAAGACTTTGTTTAATTAATTAATTAATTAATTCGAACTAAAAAAAAAAAGGCCTAAAGTCGAGTCATAGTTCCTTTTAGTCAACCCGGATTTTTATTCCCGTATACTGCACATGCGTCAACTTGTTTTGGTCATAGCCGAAGTTCTAGGAAGAACCACGAGTCGTATAACCTATGGATCTGTAGCCCCGAGTTTTATCTTTAATTTGGCGTTGGTTTCATCCCAATCAGAGTCACAGATTAAAAGTTATGACTAAAATACCACAGCCTGTCCAGTTTAATGCACATACGTGAAGTCTTAATTTAGTCTTTGCTTAAGTCTAGTCACATAGTCTAGCCACATGGTCATGACACAAGTCTTATCATGTTACCTAAACTCACTAGTCTTAGCACACACTTTGTATATGTCACCGTGACCATGTCTTAGGTCCATGCATGAGTCGTTCTTCCGTCATTTGAGTTGGGGGTCCATTCTATTCTTAATTCTTCCATATTTCTCCATCTCCATTATTATTTCCCCATGCATATCATACCTCTCACTCTTCCATAATCTTTTCCCATCTATTGCATGTTGAATAAAGCTTGAGTCAAAATAATTGGTATAAAACTTATCCTTAATTTCCCTTTCTACAGTACTTGGTCAAGGAAAGAAGGGCGTTTAATCAAGGACAACACCTTTGTTCAAGTTTTACTTTTTGACAAACCAATCGGTAGGAAAAGGAAAGCTAAGAAGGCAATGGCTAGTCAAGAAGAACTTAATGAGGTCAAGGGACAGGTAGCCAACTTGGCTGAGATGTTACAAAACTTATCACTGCAAATAAGTAATCCTGAAAAACAAAAACAAATGGACCTAATCTAGGAAAGCTTGGGCAAACTGTCCAACGACTTTAGATTTCAAGAGATTAGCTCCCAAGGGGTCTCGGTGGATAAGGACCTTCTCCCACAAAAGTTCAATCCCAATGACATCCCTAAGTTCAAGGCTATGGACAATCCTTATTTTCATTTAAGAGCTTTTGAAACTGTAATGAGTATTAAGGGGATAGATAGAAAAGCATTTCATTCTGTATTTTCATTATCGTTAGAAGCTGTATGTCAACAATGGTACTTTTCACTTGATAAAGAAAAAACCTCTAGTTGGGAATCCATTGTGAGCGCTTTCATTGAAAGGTATAAATGCAATATACAAGTTGAAACCGATCATAGAGAATTAGAAATGCTAAAACAAAAAGAAAATGAAGGTTTCACCTCCTTCTTTAATAAATGGAGGGAAACTACTGCAAAAATGATTGAAGTCCCTACTGAGAAGGAGGCTGTGAGGTTGTTTTATCAAGAATTTACAAGAGAAGTATTCGAAGCATTTGAGATATCAACACAACTTGAACACTTTCAAGGCAGTCTACGACATAGGCATTGAGATTGAAGATGACCTTGCAAAACAAAAAGCTACTAACAATAGTAACCAAAGTGGCTGGAAAGGAAAGAAGAACAGCAATCCTTCTTCTTCTGAAAACACCCACTCTAGTAACAATGTTAGTACCTTTGACCTCAATGAAGTCTTAGCCATGAATAACCAAGAATCTAAGAAAGAATTAAGGAAAGAATTCACTCCTATTGGGATGAGCTATGATGTTGCCTTCGATCGACTCCATACTAAGGGGCTCATTACTCCCATTGGACCTATTCAAGATCCCGCACCTGAAAAGAGATTGCCTAGTTGGAATCCAGATGCACATTGTAAATACCATCAAGGTAGGGGTCATACTACTGAGAGCTGTTGGAAGCTAAAGGAGGCCATCCAATATTTGATCGACAATAACAAGCTTCCTATACCTCCAGTCGGCAAGAAGACCGAGTGATGATAAAGCACAAGACAAGAGGCGAGCTTCAACGACAAGATTTCGTGACATCTTTTTTCTATTTTTTTTTTTATTCTTTTCCCCAATAAGTCTAGCATAGGTACCCTTTGTCTACCTTAGATTTATTACATAGTTTTTTTTTTATTTACTTTTTTTCCCTTTTAATAAAATGAGCATTTAATTTCTTGCATATGATCATTGCATTGCATTATTCAAAAAAAAAAAAGAAAAAAAAAAACGACGAATTAAGCACAAGGTATACCAATGATTTGAGGCACCCCTTGTAGCCATGTCATATCATCTTCACCCTTTAAATATATAATCCTTTTTTTGATAAACCACTTTGAGCCTCGTCTAACGATAGACCTTTATTTTTCAACCCACATCTACTTAACCTTGGGATGGGATGGTGTGTAACTTATGCAAGTTCCAAATATGAAAGCTTGAGTGATAAAAATAAAAAAAAAATGAATAAAAGTGTACAAAAGGGCAAGTGTTCCAATGTCTTGGATATAAAAATATCTTTGATAAGAACATATCTCAGATTGCGTTTCTTATCGAGTGCTCGGTACCGTGCCTGAGAAACATGAATGCCAAGTGAGTGATAGACCGCATGATCGGGATTGCCCACACTTATAAAAAAAATGCGAATATGAAAAAATGCAAAAGCAAAAAAGAAGAGCAAACAAAAAAAAGAGAGAACTCAAAAATGAGAAACCTCAAGCATAAAAATACAAAGATTCAAAAGCAAGGTTGCACACCTTGGGGGCTTATCTAGGGTCTTGAGCCTTTATCCCCTTCTTCTCTAACCTTTAGCCTAACCACGTTACAACCCTTAAAAGACCTTTTTGAGGTATACATACACTTGTGCGAGGTTCGGCTAGAGCTACGTTTGGCCTGATTCCTAACGGATACGTAGGCAACCTCATATTGAGGTGCGGCCATAATAAAAATGCATTCATTTTCACATTCACACACTTACACCATGATCATATCAAGGGATTTCCAATGCTCATCCCTATTTACTTAGAGCTAGACTTGGGGGCTTGATCCTTACATCATTAGCCTACCTAGCCTAAGAGTCATCGTTATTTGACTCTTATCAAATAATACTTTTCCATACACTTAGCCTTTGCAACTTAACTTTAGTGTCACTTTCACACACATCACAGATACATGACCAAATAGACTTCCAATTAGGAACCCTTTGTCATGAAGTCTTAACATAACGTTGAAGCATGCCTTGTCAAAATCACACATCACTCATCACTTATAATCATCATTGTATCAAAGTATGAAGTACTTAGCCTCCGTGCCTAAGTTACCTAAACACTTTCATCATCAAGTCAACTAAGATAGTTTAGGAGGAATTACTCCTTGCACCTTGAGAGACAACATTGAACGCATATACTAGATTAAGCTCATTCAACATGCACCATCAAACACTTCGATTCTTTTTCGTGTCTTTCTTTTTCGGGAGAAAGTCGGTACTCTCCACAAAAATGACGGAAAATTTTTGCTTTTTTGCATTTTCAAGTCGCACTTTATACACAAGTCATGTACATTGAGTCATGTTGTGTCATATCACATCGAGTGGAGTCTAACACATGTGTCAAACGATTTGAGTCGAGTCATGTCAAGTCAATGAGTCAAGCAGCACTAAGCCTTAGGTCAACCCTAAGATAACAAACAAATACTAATAATAAGCAAAGTCCTATAGTCTGAAATATAGATGCAGGTACATTCCAGCGAGCAAGAATATTCCCGGATTTTTTCGAAAAACCGCGAATATAGATGTATGAAACTTTTCCAAGATGAGAGAAGTTTGAGCAAAATTATATGGAGATGAAGAGCCTTAATTTGCAAAAGATTTGAGCATATTTGGTTGTAAGGAAACGACCAAATTGAAAGTTCAGAGTGATATCGCGGCGACAGGCACTTTTGGCTTGCGCTGGTGCAGCGACAGGTCACGTGGCTTCATGATGTGCTCATATAGACCTGGCTCAGAAATTTCGGGTTCCTTGGTACGCCAGTTAGCCCCTCTAAGAAATTTGACATGATTTAGTAATCGGCTCGATTACAATCACAATAAGTGATCGACCTGACAAAAGATCGTCTCACTTAGCTTAAAGCGCCTAAGTATTGGCTCATCGCAAGCACCAAAGTAACGGTTCACAACAATTTCCTAGGATAGAAGAAGATTTGAAGATTCGAGATGACGAAGCCTTCAACAGGGGGCTTTAAGATTAAAAAGAGTCTATTGCTTGGATTTGAGAAGGGCGGTTTGAGATGAAGCGACCTTCAATAGCTTTCACTATGATTGGGGAGGTTATTATTAGATTTGAGAAGAACGATTCAAGATGAAGCGGTCTTTGATAGCTTTCGCTAAGATTGTGAAGGTTATCACTTGATTTGAGAAGATAGCACGAGATGAGAAATCTTCGACAACGCCCGCTAAGATTGTGGAAGTTGTCATCAAGATTTGAGAAGATAGCACGAGATGGGCGATCTTCGACGACGTTCGCTAAGATTGTGAAGGTTATCACTTGATTTGAGAAGATAGCACGAGATGAGCAATCTTCGACGACGTTCACTAAGATTGTGGAAGTTGTCATCAAGATTTGAGAGGATAGCACGAGATGGGCGATCTTCGACGACATTCACTAAGATTGTGGAAGTTGTCACCTATATTTGAGAAGAGCGGTTCGTGATGAGGCGGTCTTCGACGACATTCGCTATGATTGTGAAGGTTGTCACCATGATTCAAGGAAAAGCTCGAGATGTAGCAGCAATGATAGACAGCGTTCCCTAGGATGTGGAGTGTTGTCTCAAATTTTGAAGATGGCGAAGTAAGGTCAACTTCGATGGTCCCTCAAGGTAAAGAAGAGATTGTTTACAGCGGCGACGTACTGCCGTGGCGACATACTGCCACAACCTGGAAGATGACGACATACAGTTATTTTCGACGATATTCCCGAAATACTGTGGAGGATTGTCACCAAGAGTATTGAAGATGACGACGCAATGTTACCTTCAATGATGGCGTTCACGAGGATGGCGTTCACGAGGCACTGTGGAGGTTGTCACAAACAACAAGAGCAACAGCAAAATGGTTACTTTCAGAGACGTGTGCTCGACGGTGCAAGATACGCGTTTCTTAACTCTCTTATCTGTTTAACTAATGATTGGTTTGCAGGTATCGGCGTTATAAGAATGATTTGGAATCGCAGAACGTTTTGAATCATTCTCCGTCCCTATCGATACTTTGACTTTCGTTTTCGAAACTTAAGTTTCTCCAAACTCAGTCAAAGTGGGGGCTTCTGTAGACACCCATTTGTGTCTCCCCAAAACCAAACCCAGTGATGAATGCCTTTCACGTCGAACCATTATCGAATTAGGTGAAAGTGGTTTGAAAGTCGAGTGTTGCGGATTAGTTTTAATTAAATTCTTTACTCTCTGTTTTTTTGAAAATGACTTTATTTATTTGAAAATAGCCGAACCAGTTTAGTTTGGTCCATAATTAGGGTCCAATAATAGTGTAGTTGGATGGGGCTTTAAAAGACCTTTCTAACGATATATTATAAGATCAATTCCGATGAATATTGAGGAAGTTATGGCCAAAATACTAAACTGGGCCTGGTTAATTATTTAAATACGGCCCAATGATCTAGAGGAGGGCCCAATATTAATTATTGTTCCTAAAATTATTAGGATTAATTATAATTTTCTGGAAGTTTCTAGAAAGTTCTTTTTAATTCTAATATTATTAGATTTAATAATTAGTTATTTTAAAATAGACTTTTATTTGGAGTAAAATATTATTTTGTTATCTTAAAAATATATTTTATCTTCTGTACGGATTCCGTAGATCAAGTTGATTAAAGATCGGATTCCGCGTGAAGAAAACGCGCTAATACAGGCTGTCGCCAAACGACAAGTCTGTCGCCGCGCGACAGACCCTGTCGCCTCGCGACAAACATTGTCGCGTCGCGACAGAGTCGATTCCTCGCGACAGCGTGGAGTTTTATTCCTTATCAAATTCTATGTTTTTCCGGACTATTTTTCTTATAAATAGGGTCCGAATTCCTGTTTTCAAAATCATCTACAAACAATCATTCACAATCATCAACTCTTAATTCTTTTCTTTCTCTCTCTTTCAAAACTAGCTTTTTACATACAATATTCCGCATTCACAAGACTTAGAATCTCTTAGCCAAGTTCGAAGTTGCCTTCGCCCTAGACGTGCAAGGTTGATATTTTCTGAGGGTTTGGTCCAAAACTAGTCTAAACTTTATTTAATTTGATTTCAATTTAATTCTTTAATTCTTTAATTATTCTTTATTATTTTCATTGAAGTTTACTAACTTGTGTATTTTGTTATTAGAAAGAGGTACGAGGCTTCAAAGTAAGTAGATTAGCTTACTCCCTATTTCTTTCGCAATGTAGATTGCATGCTTATTATTGTTTATGCTTTCTAGTATCATGTTAGGATGTTTTTTATGCTTTCTAGTATCATGTTAGGATGTTTTTTATGCTTTCTAGTATGTTTAGGGTGCCTTTACTCTTTCTAATATCATGTTAGTACCATGTTAGGTTTAAAGCTTTGATCTTTATTGTTTAGTGACATGCTAGGATTTATTATTAATATTGTTAGTATCATGCCTAGGATTTTGCTATTATTATTGAGCTTTATTATGCCTTATCATGATTATTATTATTATTGTTATTGATTTATTATTATGTTTCTTGATTTATATTTATTGTTATTTCTTGATCACACCTCTTATGATTGTTAAAGGGAATTTGTACTTGGAATCACGCTTAATAAGATAATTATTAATTTGATTTAGGCTAATGTGATTTTAATTCAAGTGATCGCCAATAATAGTTTTATTTGTGCATTAATTTCAACCAACATAGATAAACAGGGTAGGTTTAATATAATGTTTGTATGTTATTCGAAAAGCGCACATGAATACGAGCAGAACAAAGTAGAGGCCTATTTTATAGGGCGGGTCCTTTCTTTTGTAGATTGGATTCGTACCCTCATCCCCGAACCCTGTTTGGTTCAAGACCTTATGGAGTAGTTGATGGTCCTTTTGGATTGTCTTTTGGGTTTACAAGTTCCCAAAACTTGTTGGCGACTCTTTTTGCTCTTTGTCTTTCCCTTTGGAACGCCACCGTACTTTAGTGTATGATCACAGTGGGGTTCAAGTTTGGGGTTATCATAATGCTTGAAATATTCCCTACACCCTTACTTACCCTTCGAATTGAAAGACGTTCAAAGACGGTCAGATATTATTTTCGTGCCTCATAATTTTTATCCAAATTAAATATGGTTGGATATATCTTGAAATTATCTTTCTATTGATATATTATAATATTAATTTCGAGTTATAACGAAAAAGATATGAAAGAAATACGAAACTCTATCCAAAACTGACACCCTTCCACTATTTCGGCCATATCTTTTATTCTACAAAAGATTTTAATTTTATTTTAATTGGGTTGGAAAGTAGACTTCAAGATCTTTCCAACGACATATTATTTGTCTTATTCCAACTCCAGGGTCAAAAGTTATGATAAGTACAAAAACCGCAAAAAACTGTTTTATCGCGGCACAATAGAGCCATCGCAACGCGATAAATCTATCGCCACGCGCTAATAGGAATTTTATTTCGATTCGAATTCTGACTCTTTCTAATTGTTTTTGGTCGATTTTTTTTCTATAAATAGGGACGATTTTCTCCGTTTTCAATCACCAACAATCATCTATTTTCTTCTCTCTTTAAGCTAAAGCTTATTCTTTCTTTCTCTCTTATTCTTTTTTTAAACCCGGCTTTTCAAAATAAACCATACGTCCATCATGAGACTTAGACACACATAACCAAGCTCGAAGTTGCCTTAGACCTCGGCGTGAAAGGTTAATAGTTCTGAGGGTTTGGTCCCAAATCAATTCATATTATTCTTATAGTGTGATTTAATATTTTCATTGAAGTTACTAACGTGTGTATTGTTTTGATAGAAAGAGGTACAAGGCTTCAAAGTGAGTAATTCAATGCTCTATTTCTTTAGAAATCATGCTTAGAATATTATATTAATTCCTAGTATCATGTAGGATGCTTTTATTGCTTTCTAGTATCATATTAGGGATAAATCTTTGATTTTTATTGTTTAGTGTCATGTTAGGATTTGTTATTAATCATGTTAGCATCATGTCTAGGATCTTGCTAATATTATTATGCTTTGATGAGAATATGATGGTGATGATTGTTGTATCAATATTATTGTGTTGCTTGATATATTATTGTTATTGCTTGATCACGCCCTCTCTTGCAGGTTTAAAGGCAATTTGTACTATATTAAGATAATTAATAATTTGATTTTAGGCTAATATGATTTTAATTCAAGTGATCGTCAATAATAGATTTGTTTGTGCATTAATAATCAACCAACATAGATTACACAGGTTTAGGATTAATATAATGATTGTATGTTAATCAGGAAAGCGCACATGAATACGAGAAGAACAAAGTAAAGGCCTATTTAGGGCATGTTCAATCTCTTTTAGGTTGGATTTGTACCATCATCCCCGATTATCCAGTCATGGTTCAGGACCACTATGGAGTTAGCGATCTCTGTAATCGTGAAGGGGTATAACCTTAATCTCGTGAACGGTTTACAAGTTTCTAAAACTTGTTGGCGACTCTTTTACTGTAGCTTCCTTCCCTTTGGACGCCACCATGCTTGAATGCATGATCACAGTGAGGCTCAAGTTTGGGATGCTTGAAATATTCCCTACACCGACATACTTCCTTCGTTCCAAATTACATGACATGTTTGTTTTACTACGTTTGCCAATGCAAAAGTTCAATTTAACATATCTTTAATTGACAAATTCATCTATTTTCTGATATCTCATATCTCTAACATTAATTATATTATTGTAAAAAAATACTAAAAATTGACTATTAAATAAGTACACATTGAATGAATCTAACAAGATCTCACATAACTATGTTTTTTATACCTATAAATCACAAATGTTAGTCAAAATAAAGTTAATAATGAATAGTGTCAAAAGTTAAAACATATCATCTTATTTATAACGAATGAAGTACAAAGCAATAAAATGTCCAAAGTACATCAAAAAAAATTACCGGAGTCCAACAACCTTTACCGGCGGCAAGAAGGCATCGGAGGGCAGCAACAAGGTTCGTTAAACTGAATCCCAATTGGCAAGGTACGTTTTTTTGCTTCAATGGTATATTGGTATCCTTAAGTTGGAGATAGAGAATTAAAAAAGGGCTTTTAGGCTTTACGGAGTAAAAATGAAAGAATATGGTAAGTTTAACTCCTCTACACACAGACTCACATGATAGCCAACAATTTTTATTTTTTATTTTTTTCAAAAATACTTCGTATATAAAAAATAATTAACTAGAAGTGTTTTCATGTAAATGTTGCTTTGTGCTTATGGGATATTAATATTTGGGCTTTTTCTTGCTATAATCTAAATGGGGGTGCAGATTCACGGGCTTTTTATTTTTTTACTGAAATGGATCTATACATTTGATTTGTTTTTTTCCCAAAAAACAGGGATGTATGTGCTCACCAAGTGGGCTGTATAAGTCTGCCAATGCCCGAATTTATGATCACCTCTAATATACTCGTATATGTTTTATTTCGCTTCCTCTTCATCGTTAATAGAGAACATTCAGAACAACATAAGGACTAAGACCTTGTTTGGTTCACCTTATTTTTGCTGATCTGGTTTGGTCTGATCTGATCTGGTCTGATCTGATTGTCTGATTTGACTAAACTTTGACCTTAAGTGTACGATAATCTATAAGGAAAAAATATATTAAGTTAGATCTTGTTAGATTCGTAATAATGTGTAGTTTATTAATATGTAATTTTCACAAATTTTTTCAATACGAAATTAAAAATATTTAGCGATAAAAACCGCACCTAAAACGATGTTCGGATCTAAACTTCTTTTTTTTTTTTTTTTTTTTTTATCTGAACTTATTTTTTCTGATCTTATCTGATCTGAACTTATTTTTTCTAAAATAAGTAAAAATAAGGTGAACTAAACAAGACATAAGCCCTAAAGAGCATATCCATTATCCAATCTATCTTGACAGCATGTTTAAATCACTAATCAATAGCATATTTCTATGATAGTACCAACAAATATACAATAGCATATCCAAAATGCATAGATATTTCTACATAGATAGTACCAACAAATTTACTCTGTAGTTATATCCAATATGTAATGATATATCTATGTAGATGGTACCAACAAATATATTCCTAGTTTTTTTTTTTTTTTTTTTTTTTTTTTTAACTACTCTCGAGCTAAAACAAATGTAAGATTTTAACAACCAAACCCAAGATCGGTTATGGAGCAGAGCAAATTTTTTTGACAAAATTCAAGTTTATAATAGAGATAAATATATGGGGTAGTTTGACTTTTTAATTTTTTATTTATGAATAATAGGGATAATTTGGATTTTTCCACATTTTGTTATAATATTAGTCACTTTCTTTCTCTCTCCCGTAGCTACTTCACCACCATTTTTAAGGTCCTGTTTAGTTCGCCTTATATTTGCTTATCTGATTTATCTGATTTGGTCTGGTCTGATCTAATCTGATCTGATCTGATATGAATGTCAGATTTGACTAAACTTTGACCTTAAATATACGATAATCTATACGGAAAAAATATATCAAGTGAGATCTTGTTAGATTCGTAATAATGTGTATTTTATTAATATGTAATTTTCAGAATTTTTTTAATTACGAAATTAAAGATATTTAGCGATAAAAAACTGCACATAAAACGATGATCTGATCTGGACTTATTTTTTCTGATCTGATCTGAACTTATTTTTTTTGAAATAAGTAAAAATAAGGTGAACTAAACAAGGCCTAAGATTATCGGGCAGAAATGTTGTGGCGATTAGCAAAAGCCTTTCCTTAAGAGGTTAGTTTGGTCCCAATTTATATGTTTTGCTACTAGGGTGTCTTTTGTTCAGCCGGCCGATAGGTTACGGAGGGATTCAGCATGGTCATAGGAGGAGAGGGAATTTTAGAGAGAAGAAAATATTAACTACTCCCCTCGTCCCTATAATAACGATAATGATCCATTTGAGCATTTTTTATGAATATTAATATATTTAGGGTCTGTTCTCTTCAGCTTAATTTCAGTTCAGTTAAGTTCTATTCCTAATTTCCTTCTTTTATAAACAATTCATTTCAGTTCATTTCAGTTCAACTCCAATCAATTTAGTTCAGTTCAATTTAGCTTAATTTAGTACTCAGTAAATATGAACAGGTCCTTAAATGAAGTACAAGTGTATGGGGAAGTAATAAAATTACATTGAAAAGGTAAGGAGTACTAGCTAGTTAGAGGAGAGAGAAAGAAGGTGACATGTCATAAGTCTTTTTATTTCTCACAGTATATAAATCTGGACAAACTCAAATTTTTTCATGGATAAATTAATATCCGTCATTGTTTAGTTCCTAATTTCCTTCTGTCGTAAATAATTTATTTCAACTCTATTTAGTTCAGTTCAGCCTCAATCAATTTAGTTCAGTTCAGTTGCTTTTAGTAAATCAGAACATGCCCTAATATTACCTAATATTACCGTTTAAAGAAAATTCTAAATTAATTAAACACTCCGTACTACAACGAATATTAAATGCATTAATCCATAATTTTGTCACTCTAAAATGACAAACAAGTACCTTAAAAGAGATGAATCAATTGTTTTTTGAAATATGGATAACGAACATCTTTTCCCACCCAGTCAAATTAGGCCTTTCTGTTTAATACTGTACTTCAAAAAAAATCCTCAAAAGATGTGCTATTACTGAGTACTAATATTTTACTATCATTTATTTGCACAAAACAAGCAAACATAAATCCACAACAAAATGTAGTCAAATAATCCATCCCTACTTACAATAATTTAACCTTAAGAAATCCTCCCTTAATTAATGTTACTACGTATCACATACGTAATTGCATGAGTAAATCAGTACTCCGTAATATCGTTATGAATTACAAAATAACGCGTAATAAAATACTCATATATTATCGAGTTCTTTCCCTAAATAATGCTACCAAAAGACTTAATTTCTAAATTACTGTCACTTTTTCAAAAATTTCATAAATACTGTCCACATAAGCAGGGAAAAAAATAACCCATTTTTTTTATCGGTTCAAATCGAAACCGCTACTTCAAGTAGCAGTTTTCAAAACTGAAGACCGCTACTTGAAGTAGCGACTTTCAGAACTGGAAACCGCTACTGTTATAATGTTTTTAAAAAAAAAGTTCTTTCAACTTAAAAAAGCTGAATAAAACAGAGTCTTGATTACATAGCTATAATACTCCATAACTATAATACCCAAAGCTTTTCCAACAAATTTCACATAACTATAATACTAAGATTGATATAGTACTGTAATACAATATTACTAACAAGAAAATAAAACAAATCTAGAGTTATTTAAGTTTGATAACACTTCGAATCAATCAAAAACAATACTTAAAATAAATAAAAAACAAAATCAAAACTTAATTTGATTAGATCTAAATTACATAATTACAAAAATTGAAAAATTAACAAGTGCATTGAATAAATAAAAACAAATTAGGGATTAAGTTAACAATTAAATTATAAAAATTACCACGCCTACATCCCTGTACTACAACAACAGTGAGTTATTGACGGTGATGGTGGCGGCAACATCAATTCTCCGGCGTAAGCGCCACTCCTAATGGTGGCAAAATCAAATGGGGTTCTTTCAAGAAGTAGATCGATTGTGGGAGATGAATATTTTATTGGAAGCAAAACATGAGAGAGAAGAAATATACTTCATATGAACACTCTTTTTGTACGTATAATTTTGATACCTAAAACCGCCACTTGAAGTGGCGGTTTACTAAGATGAAAACCGCTACTTGAAGTAGCGGTTTATCTTTGTACACCGCTACTTCAAGTAGCGGTTTTATGTAAAAACCAAAAAAATAAAAAACTCGTTTAAATCGGTGACGTGGACGGTAATCTTGGAATTAAATAAAAAGAGACGCTATATATGGAATTGAGTATTTTCTCAGCAATATTTTGAAAAAGAGCTCATAATTGAATCTCATTTACATTATTAGTCGTACTATACAATTGGATAATCTCCCAAACAATTATCAATAACATATAATACAAAATATGGAGTAAAATAATTAAATTTCGTCTACGTCACTATACTCCATCACAATACTCCGTGGCGGTTAGTTATTCGACTACGGAGCACGGAAATGAACCATTAGTCATCCTCTAACATTCAAATAAACAAACTTTCATCAACCATTTTTATTTCGCCCCATTTCTTTCTCTCTCTACATTTTCTCTCTCCTATTTTGTTCTGTCTTTTATCATTACACCACCTCCCTCCATACCCTTTCCCTCTCTCCCCCTGTTTCCCGCAGTTTTTCTCCATTTCCTGCTACTCCCATCATCAAATCCCTAAATCAATAAAAAAAAAAAAAAAAAAAAACCTTTTCAAATTCATCCATATATTGTTTCAATTGATTCATTTGAACTCCTGCAAGCAAATACAGCAGAAGGATCAATTTTCTTTGATAATCAGTAATTTCTCCAGATCTTAAAATTCTGTTTTCTGGGTATTTCTGGGTTTCTTTCAATCAATTTTCTAACAATTTTTCTATTTTCTTTTGTTGCAGGTAAATTCAGCTTCTGGGATTTTTAAATTTCAAAAAAAAAAAAAAAAAACCAGATAAAAATGCAGGAAGAAAAGCCCAGTTCAAATCCAGTCATATTATCCTCAGATGATGAAGAAGAACCCACTAAAAACGACTATCAAATAGTCTTATATGATCCAACAAAGGCAAATGCAAACAACAACCTAGCCATGGCCGTAGCCGAACCCGAACCCGATCCGAAACATTGGAAACCGCCATTGACGTCAACCTCAGGAGGAGGGGGAGGAGGAGCACAAAGAGTGTTACCAGCAGTTGGTTCATTTACAGTTCAATGTGCTATGTGCTTCAAATGGAGGCTTATACCAACAAAGGAGAAGTATGAGGAGATAAGAGAACATATTTTACAGCAACCATTTACATGTGATTTAGCTAAGGAATGGAGGGGTGATATTTGTTGTGATACTCCTACTGATATTGAGCAAGATAATAGTAGATTGTGGGCTATTGATAAACCTAATATTTCTCAGCCTCCTCCTGGTTGGGAAAGGGAGCTTAGGATTCGCGGTGAAGGCTGCTCTAAATTTGCTGATGTGTATGCTTTTTCTATCTTATTTTACTTTATTTTTTAATTTTTTGGGGTGTTTTTGTTTGATGTGTATTTTGTGATGAAATTAGTGTAAATGTGATTTTTGGTGATTTGGAACTGGTTTTTGATTTGGGGGGGGGGGGGGGGGGGGGCTTTGTGATGGAACATGTATGTTATTTGATTCATTAGTGTTAGTAAGGGCAGTGATGTAGCCGGGATTTTCGTAATTGGGTACGACTTTTTGAGACTTTACTACTAAGCTAGTTGTATCCATAATGAATATGCTGTTTGATTAAGGGTTTTGGCCTTTTGGGTATTGTTCTGTATTTTGAGTTTTTAGGATAGTGGTGTAGACGGAATTTGGTTTCAGACTTAGACACTACCTTTGGAGATTTTGATAACTAAGCTAGTTTATTATTTCTTTGTGTTTGGTTTGGTGTGAATTTGGTGTGCACATTTCAACTTTGTAGTAGTTAGTTGTTGCTAAATGATCAATTTCTCATGTTCATTTGTTGTTTTTTACTTCTACTTTTCTATGATCTGATTGCATGTGAGTTGTGTTTATGGTGGACCTTTTGGCTATACTGGTGGCTGGTTACCAAATCTCTAAGGAATCTTTGGCTGGTTGCTTTCATGTGTTGTTAGACGTTGCTTGTACTTGTGCTTTGATCATTCTCTTGGTTGTTGGTGGTCTGTTTATTCATCTACAAGATTATTTTATTCTATGCTTTTTATCTGGATTTGCCGTCATGGGTAGAGGATGCACTTTGTAGCCGTCATCTGTAATAAATATCTGGAGTATCCGAGTATAGATTTTGGAATATCTCACTGATCATGATCTTGAATGCAAGTTGGAAAGTAAATTTAGGTGTCTCGTGCCTTAGAGCAATGACTTCTATACTCAAATCTATCTAGCATGCTTTATTTACTGATCATTGATCATGTAGAAGTGTTGGGCTGCCAGGGCTGCTATCAAATGTTATTATTTACCTTTGGTATGCCATGGGGATCACATTAAGCACCAAGGACCACTGAGGCACTGAATAGCAAGTTGGTATCTTCTTGTGAAGTAAGTCATATTCTAGTTGCTGTGAGCTTCATGCTTGCTTCTTGCAACCTTATCAAGT
Source organism: Chenopodium album (assembly GCF_948465745.1). NCBI lineage: Eukaryota > Viridiplantae > Streptophyta > Magnoliopsida > Caryophyllales > Amaranthaceae > Chenopodium > Chenopodium album. The sequence goes on from NC_137851.1 coordinate 13,299,423, forward strand.
AGGTGACTCAGAAGGGAATCATAATGACCGTAATCCTCCCATAAGATATCTTGGTGTTCCTTCTATATACACCAGATTCTTTAGGAGCAGTTAATGATAATTATCATGTCATACACCAGATTCCCATAAGGTAACTTGGAATTCTACATGAAACTCGAACCCTTGTCAATTAACAGGTTAAAACATCAATATTGAGAGACCAAAATAGATGACCAGTGGAAATGGTTTTGGGAAGAGAGTTTCTGTTTGATCTGTGGGGTAGAGGTTAGGAAAAGTGAATGTAAAAAGGTTACTTTCCTTGCCCTGTTTATGTCTGATTGATTATTATCTTTCTCTTTTCCTCAGCTTGCTCGTCTATAAAAGGTGGGTTTAGCTTGGCCATATTCCCTGAACTTGGTAACCGCTTAGCATTTTTCACGTTGAATTAGAATTTTATGAGTATGGCCGTATGGGTCTGACCTGCACAATTCTTCCCATATTAGATTAGGTTAGCCTATCTAGATTCTATCACAGTTCATAAATACATTATACATATGCTGATAAGGTAATTCAAGTCAGGACTATTATTGAACGGGGAGGCTCATTTATACGGATGTGAATGATGTATATGCTACACGATACGATGGCATTTTTTCATATCATTAAGTAGCTTATGCTGTAACTTCTTGTTGCCTTATGTGCTTGAGGCCAATCGAGTTATGTTGTTTTACTCGACCTTTATATTTATTTGTTTTATTTATTTATTTATTTTATTATTATTATCATGCCTAATAAATCTGAATAACTATTTCAGGTACTATATCGCACCAACTGGTAAGAGACTTCGGTCAATGGTTGAGGTTCAGAGGTATATATGTTTCTGCTATCCTCTTCATTTTTGAGATTATCTTCTTTACTAGGTATTTATAAATTTATTTGTAGTGTCTGTCCTGTACTTATTACTTGTGTGCAAATGTTCGTTCTTATGCTATATCCTTAACTCCTATGTTTTAATTTTGTGCAGATACTTGTTGGAGCATCCAGAATACGTTATGCAAGGAGTGACACTATCCCAGTTTTCATTTCAAATTCCTAAGCCTCTGCAAGAGAATTATGTCAGAAAGCGCGCTGCTCGTTCACCTATGCCTGATGGCTCCACTTTTGGGATGGCAAGACCTCTTCGGACCATTGCAGGTATAAATGGTTTGATATTTTTGGATGTTTATAGCAAGTTAATGACAATTTACAGTTTCATCAGAGTATCGTTTCTTCTAATCGAATGTACCAAGTTTTTGTTCTATGTTTTGAAAGGAAAATTAAGAAAAAGCAAACAATACATAAGGGTAACTTATCTGACAGCGAATGGTGATGACTGATGGCTGTAACATTCTTGAAAACACTCACTATATATGCGTATTTTTTCATTGATTACATTTATCTGAATATCAAATTGAATATGGTGTTTCCATAGTAAATGTCTATCTATGACCATTAAAGATAATGTCAGTATGCTAGGGAAATACGAATATTATTGCATAATACTCTAATATGGTGTCTGTGATGATATATGCTATAGATTCATTACTATCTATGGCCATTAAAGATAATGTCGGTATGCTAGGGAAATGCAAATAAGATTACGTTCTCTAAATGATAGGAATGGGGCAGGCTGGAATATATTACTTTTTATGTACCCTGCTGTATAAATTGCTGATCTGCACTGTAAACTGGAAGCTGTAATCTTTCTTTGTCCCTTTTTATATATGACTGTAAGTCATAACTAATAGTCAAGGAATTAGCAGTGTCACAGCTGTGTAACAGCTTTATGCGCTGCATGATCTGGGTCTATGCAAAACTAAGAAAGTAGTATTCTAGCTGAAGACAAATAGTTAGGTGGTGAAAGGTGGCATAACTATAACCTCATATTGAAGCATGGATGCATGGATATTGTCTTCCTTAAAACACTGACTGTTTACTTATGAGCTGTCTTTGTTTGTTTGGTGAGGTCTAATTTCTTGCTTGCTTGCTACCTGTTGAATTATATTGGGGGTTGGGGGGGGGGGAATAATCCTGAATTTATCTGCCAGTTGATGGCAGGATATCCATGTTTCTAACTGGCTTTAGTTTGTGGAGGCTTGATTTTTTGTTTGTCTTGATTGCTTCATGGATGCCTTCGAGAGCTTTGTTGGAAAGCTTTGATGATTAGTAACAAGCAAATTAGCGAACACTAGGTTTGATGATAACTATCCCTATCTGATACAAACATGAAAAGCTATAGTGTCTTCCTGTTGATATTGTTGCATTTCTATTCAGTAAGCAGTCTTGTTGACTATGTTTAAAATACTTCCTTGAAAATAAGGTACAGTGTTTCGATAAACAACCTTGTATTTTCTGCCTTTGTGTACTTTGGAATACTAAATGAGCGATTTGCAATGTTGAATAGCTATTTTATGGAAGAACTCAACATTAGGATCATGTTAGTTTGCTCTTAATGGGTTGAAAATGCTAAATTGGAAAAGAAAGCCTAGTATGTCTTGTGGATACTAAAAAAAAGAAGAAATAATCTAGTTGCATGATATTTACACTCTTCTTTAGTTTGCCTTTGACATCCTATCCATAGTTGGATATAATCTGCAAAATCTGCCATTCCAACTTTTAGCTGAACTTGAAGTATCCACGGCCACACTTCAAACAACTCAGACACGCTGAGTCCATATAACTTGAAATGCGAGTGATCTTGACTTGTGATTAGAGGGTGCAATAAGGCGTACTTACTGACAAGGAGAGAACTGAAAGAATGGTGCACTATAGTGTCTGCAACTGTCTGTTCAGCTGTGGGAGGACGTGATACTATGCTATTTTTGATTTATTGCTTGCTGCAGATGGGTCTGGGTCTATTAAGGGCATGCACACAAGGGTTTATTTTACTAGATGTGCTTATTTCTCTTGTTCCGGTATTGTTTGCTGCAGATAGGGGTCTGGGCAGGGTAATTTAAACTAAAATGATGAAAAGTACTCCTTGGTACCTTTCTAAAGGAATAGTAAAATCATAAGGTGGCTTTCGCTCATTAAGTCACCGTTGAATATGAAATTCTTGTGCTAGGTTCTTAATTATCCTTCATTCACAAAATCACAATTATATTTTGTTGTAAATAGTGTAGTAGTCAAACTGATTTTGGTAGGTTTTGCATACTTTTGTTGCTTGAATTAATCTCTTTTAAATTATGACAAAATCTATTAGTATTGCTGAATGGCTATGTCTATATACTGTTATGGTCTTGCATAGTTTGGCGTTCCGTGTGTTTCATGATTTGCTTGATATGGTCATAATCGGCATTATGAGCTGCTCTAGTGTATTATTCCTGCTTTGTAAGCAACACTTATGACTTATCCCAATGTTCTGATTGTTTAATTGATCTGTCCTTTACCCCACACAAATAATGTATTCTGTGCTGTCTTTGCAGCGAGTCCTTTATCATGGGCTGCCCCAGATGATGCTTCAGCCTTACAGATTAGTCGACCTGGGCCATATGGCTTTTCGGCCAACACTGGTACTCCGCCAGCAAGAAAGAAGGCTCGGCCATCAACAAATCAGACACATAGCAGCATTCCATTGCAGCACAATCCACATAAATTCAAGATCAAAGGTCCCCGCCTACCTCCGAATGGTGTCTATGACCTTTGAGTTTTTAGGAGCTCCACATTTTGGGATACAACTAGTTTAGAAATGTGTTATATATAGCCTTTGCATATGGTATGTCCTACACAGTATGGTTCAAGGAAGTGAAATATGATTTTTTTGTGAACTAGTTGAAGATTTAGGAACTTGATGAAAAAATGAGGATGGGGAATTTGATGAGGGAGTGTTTCAAACTAGCCTATTGGTGTTTTTTTTTGCTGAAGTTGTAATACCCTATGGTTTCAAACAAAGAAATGAGGAAAGTATATCTCAATGGAATAGCTTTCAAACTACATTTTCCATTGGTTCCAAAATATGGTATAGAAAATTATAGAGGTACTCTATAATACTTGTTTTATTTCTTCGTTTTTAAATACTTGTTTTATTTCTACTTTTTGCACTATTTATTTGTCCTACTTTGACTAATACTTGTGATTTATACATAATAAAATATATAGTCATGTAGGTACTTGTTAGAATCGTCTTAATGAATTGATGATTAATTTTCAATTGTTAGAATTATACTTATTGATAATTAAAGATATTATTGATTAAAGATTAACATTAGTATACGTGCCTGGGAGAAATGAAGCACATATTTAAAAACGGAGGGAGTATTGAAATGAGGAGAAATGGTGGAGGCCCATGGTGGAGAGAATGAAGAAGTGATGTTGGCAAAATGCCGGGTTGCTTTCTAATTCATTTACATTTCAAAGAAAACTTATTCTAATCCGTTATACTAATAAAGATTATGGGATTAGAAAATGATTTTTACATAAAACTTATCCAAGTCAGTTTCATCCGTGTATATAAATCAAACAAAGGAAAATGGGATCAGAAATTGATTTTTCCTACAGATTATGTACTACCCCTTCATCTCTAAATATTTGCACCATATACCAAAATTATGTATCCCTAAAAGATTTTATACGAAGTATTTGATTATGGGGGTTACACTTGCTTGCGCTTATATTACACTTATACTCCTTCCGTCTCATAATATAATTCTTATTTGTGTTTTTTCACGGTATTTAAGAAATAAAAGGAGAAAACAGATGAAGTACATCAATAAAATTGAAAAGTACAATCATAGACAAATGTTAGAGAGAGAAAGTGGAAAAAATTACAAGGCATGTGTAAAATTCAAGGGTAAATTAGGAAGTACAATGAATAAAGTTGAAAAAGTGAGGGTATAATGGTCTTTACTATCCAAAAATAGAAACAGGAACAACATTTTGGATGTCCAAAATAGAAAAGCAAGAACTATATTATGGGATGGAGGAAGTACAAGGATTTTAATACTCTTGCCACGTCTGTTTCGGGTGTTTTTGTGTCCATTGGGAGAGTTACAACTCGAAGACTGGATCCAATGAAGCCGCCTATACCTGCAAAAGAACGGAGCTCCGGATGTTTGGAGGTTCGCCTCCGAAGATTAAGTTAGTACGGGTTCAGAGTAAAACGTGCGGAAAGTAAGTATCTTCTCGGATTCCGAGATCGGGTGTTTTCTGTTTTCGAGAGCAATCAATGATGTAATGATTAAGACGTGTCCCAATAACTAGGGGGAATCTCCCTATTCATAGGGTCCTAGAAAGGTGTGCCCTGTCCTAGTGTTTGGTGACCTATGATTTAGGGCAGTGCCGTTTTGCGGCTCCTTGGGATTTAGGCCTTGAAGGCCGTCACTCCCAGGGGCCATATTTGCGTGACACGTGTCATCATCTGGGTAGTCCATTTGGACGCCTCTTTTTGTGACATGCGTCGCACTCTCATTGGGCTACCTGGCGGGATATAAATGCCCAAATCATTTGCCCCTCACAGGGGTGACATGGCTCGCCACGTGACGCCTGTGACAGGTGTCCGCCTCTCATTGGAGCGGCTTTTTACTGTTTACCATGGGAGAATCTAGGGTTTTTACCCTAAGACTTTTCACCCTTTCTATAAATGGGGGTTGATCTTTTCATTGCGTTCACACGTTTGCGTGAATCTTGAGAGAGAATCTTGAACCTTTGACTTCTAAGAATTTGTTTTCTCTTATCCGCCTGTAAGCAGATTTCCAGACCAAGCGGCTCTCGTACCTTCATCTAAGGTAATCGTCTGATATTTTCTTTCCTTATTTTAGTTTTTTCTTTTTCAAAAATGGTTTCCCAAACGCACCAGGCACGACCTAGGTTAGCGATCAGCCGGTCATCGGGGACGGCTGAATCTAGAACTAGGAGTGCCGAATGCTCATTCGAGGACTCACCTTTGAGAACTTCTCCAAATCCGACCGTGTCTGTGGCTGTGCAGGACACCATGGCCAGAACGAAGCAGACCAGTCGGACGTATAGGACGGATGGTACCTGGTACCATTCGGAAAGCTTGACCATATACTTAGAAGGCTCCATTAGGGCACCTGCTGCCGAAGTCTATGATAATCCGCCTAGTGCTACTAGAACCCTAGGCTCCTCGATTTTGGAGGTGTCTAATAATGAACGACAAGATCCCGGGCCGAATGATTCGGTGCCGGATGAGGAAATGAGGGAGGACACTGCCGGCACTAGCCAACAGGCCCCCAACTTGGACGATAGCTCTGATGATAACTCTGATTCATCATCTTCTGACAGTGCCTCCATTGACTCAGAGGAGGCGCGGTCAAAATTAGATGCTGCTAGAGAGTCCTTGTCAGCGGAGAGGGGAGAAGGATGGGCAGAGCCGTCTAATTCACACCGGCTGGAACATGCTCCTTATTATTTGCAAGTTCCCAAAGGCAGGCGGAAGAAAATGACGGAGGACTTTGGGAAGTTCATTTCCAATCATGTCATGGGACATGGATATCTTCTTTCTGTGCTGGACGTTGAGGATACAGTCGTTTAGCCAGAGAAGGCCAGCTATGATGACCAATGTTTTGGCTGCTATGAGGTGGCCATTCTAACTGGTCTTCGCTTCCCTTTCCATCCGGCAATGGAGAGAATTCTAGAAGGATACCAACTGGGCATCTGACAACTAGCCCCCAACTCTTGGGTCAACATCTTGGGCTACGTTGCAGCCTGTGAAATGTTGGAGGTGGATCCCAGCTTTGAGGTATTCGCTCATATGCATTATTTGAGCAAAACCCCCCAATCAAGTGGAGCCGGATGGTTCACCCTTACTAGCCATAAGGGTTTTATGATGACTGTGGGGAAGGAGAACAAATGGAAGGATTGGAGGACAAAATTCTACATAGTCTCCTCCTCCGACCGTCTGCGCAATAAGAGATACAACCGGTGGAACCGGAACCCTCCTCTCCTCGCTGGGAAGAAAGCCCTGCTGCCTGTCCCAAGGTAGGCGCAGGAGGAGATACTGGAATGAGGCCTGTTTACTGTGGCCGTTCGAACCAATGAAGAGACGGGGGAGAAGGAGTTCACCCCGCAAAGCTACATTCCCCGTCATGAGTGGCTATCTGACGGGACGTATTTGGCCGCTTGCGGTCTTGGTACTGAGAGGCCGAGAGGTAGTAAGCCGCTTGGCTTTATTTTACTTTGCTGATCTTGATTCTTTCTTTAGTTTCTAACTCTTACTTTTTGTGGAGACAAAGCAATGGATAAGCTCTCGTCTACCAAGAAGTCGGCTGCACATTCTGCAGCGTATTACCATTCGTCCATCTTTGGCAAACGGACTAACGAGGAGCAGCCGTTAGGCGGAGCCCCTAAGGTGAGGAACTTTCCCACTATACTTGGATTGAGTTTTATTGAGATCACCGGTATACTAACTTGTGTATTCCATGCAGGGTGGTTCGTCCAAACCTTCTCCCTGTAAACAGCAGGACCCGAAGCTTCAAAAGTAGTCGGGTGGTGATGTTGGTACTTTTGGGAAGCCTAGGAAGCACATCGCCCATAAGCCAAGAAAGACTCATGACGGCTCCACCCCCAACAGGATGACCTTGAAGCCGGTTGCCCCCATGGTATCAAAGAGTGGCAAGCCACTCAATGCTACTGTCGGCTCAGTAGCAGGCGGAAGCAAAGCCGCCCAGGAGGAGGAGGCGGAAGGTATCATAAATTTACCCGTTTTTCAGTATGGTTGGAATAACAGTCGCCAAAAAGGGCACTAGATCATAAGTTAAGATTTTTTAATTCATGTTTGTTTGATCTGGCAGAGGTTCCACAGAGGCCGACTGTCCTATAGCTGGCCAAACAGATGCTGAGGGCGCTTGAGCTTGAAGACAAGGCGTCTGTCAGAGGAGTCAACTCCCTCAACCTCGACACCATCTTGACGCTTCTTTGTGAGGTAGGATACTTGTGATTTTTATCCTGAATAATGAGTATAGCCGCTTGATACTGACCATTCTCACTGTTGGCCGAATGCAGGCTATGCTGCACGTGAACGGGTTTAAAAAGCCAATCCTCGAAAAGTCCAAAGAGGTAACGGCTGCTAAAGCTTGGGCTGCCTCCTCCTTCGACACTACTCAGTTTGAGATTTCCCAAAATGAACTACTGACACTTGTTATGATGTATTCCCAGGCGTCGCCAATTTGCAGGTCAAGAAGGACTTGGATGCAGCGAGGGGGCGGGTAACCGAGCTCCAAAATGAGGTCAAGGACCTCAAGGCTAAGCTGGGACCCCTCAAGAAAGCGGACAAGAAGGCGGACCGCCTGCAAGGGCAGGTTGACAAACTCAAGGGCCGGTTGCAAAACCAAGAGACCCAGCTTAGGTCTAAATACTAATCCCTGGATGAGGAGGAGAAAAAGGACCTAGTCAAACAAATGATGGAGGACTATGAATCCATCATGCGAATGGCTTGGGAATCATTGCAGCCGGGCTCTGACTACCAAATTTGGAAAGCCAAGTTTGATGTAGTTAATGATGAGTTTAACGACCAGCTCATAAAGCAAGCGGAGGAGGAGGCGATCAGGGGTGTCGAGGAATCCGACTCCTCGGACGAGTCGTCCTCGGGGGATGATGAGGATCAGGAGGATGATGGGAACGACAATGAGCAGCCCCAAAGGGACAACAAGGATGATGCGGCTGTTAATGCTGAAGACCTCCCCTAATCCTTTTAAGCTTTTTAGGTATCTTTCTATGGCCGGATGGCCAAGTATTTTCATTTCCGACCTGCATGCCGAGTAACTATGTATCTTTAAAGACTAGGGGGTCGGGTAAATCAACAATTTCTTCCGATTTTACCGGCTAACTTCTCCGGTCGTCCTCAGGGACGACTGTTTTTAATTTGAATGAAGCATCCGGCCATTTTGACCGGTTTTGATTATATTGGCGTCTTAAAATTTTTTAAAGTTTTTGATTTTATTTGAAATGCATAGATTTTGGCTAAATATTTAACTTCCTGTATACTATGTGTAGACACCCAAATGTGTTTCCCCAAAACCAAACCCAGTGATGAATACCTTTCACGTCATTTGATTATCGAACGAAGTAAAAGAGTGAAAGGTCTAGTGACGTGGATGTTTTTATTAAAATATCTCTCTTTCTGTTTTCAAAAATATTTCTTTTTTCACTCTATTTATGAAAATATCCAGTCCAATTTAGTTTGGTCCATGATAAGGGTTCAATAATAGTGTAGTTGGATTGGGCTCGAAAAGAGCTTTCCAACGATATATTATAAGCCCAATTCCGATGAATAATGAGGAAGTTATGGATTAAATTAAATTTGGCCCGAAATGAATTTTATATGTGGCCCAATGATCTAGAGGAGGGTCTATTAATTATTATTCCTAAAGTTATTAGGATTGATTTTAATCTTCTAGAATATTTAGAAGGTTCTTTTTTAAATTCTAATAGTATTAGGATTGATAATTATATTTTGAAGAGTTTTATTTGGAATAAAATAAGTGTTTTATGATAAATCTGATCTTAAAACTGTTTAACGCGGATTCTAATTACTTAATTATATTAGGAAAAGGATTGCGTACAAAGCGCGTTTTATCTTTTAGTTAGCGCGAAACGACAGAGTTTGTCGCCAGACGACAGAGTCTATTGCTTGGCGCTAATGTCTGTCACCGGGCGCTAATGTCTGTCGCCTGGCGCTGATGTCTGTCGCCTGGCGACAGATGCCAGTTTTATTCCATATAGAATTTGAAGTATTTTCTATCGTTTTCGGACTATTTTCTCTATAAATAGGGGTTGTATCTCCTCGTTTTTAATCATCAACGATCAACAATCATCTCTTTCTCTCTCTCTAAAAGCTAGAAGATTCTTCTCTCTATTCTTTTTCTAAACCTTTCCCTTTTACAAAATTCCACATACATTAGTTCTAGACACACCTAGTCAAGTTTGAAGTTGCCTTCGCCCTAGGCGTGAAAGGTTGATAATTTCTGAGGGTTTGGTCCCAAATCTTTATTTCAATTATTTAATTTAATTGTTTGATTTTTGAAGTTAATAATGCGTGTATTTTGTTATTAGAAAGAGATACTGGGCATCCAAGTAAGTAATTTAATTGTTATTCTTTTGATATAGAAATCATGCTTTGATTATTTTGATTCCTAGTATCATGTATAGGATGCTTCCTATTCTTTCTAATATCATGTTAGTATCATGTTAGGGATAAAGCTTTGATCTTTATTGTTTAGTGACATGCTATGATTGTTATTAATCTTGTTAGTATCATGCCTAGGATCTTTCTAATCATATTATTATGCTTTATCGATATTAAGAGTATCATGATGATGGTTATTATTATGTTGCTTGATATTATATATATTATTGTTGTTATTGCTTGATCACACCTATCTTGCAGGTTTAAAGGGAATTTGTACTTGTAATCACGCTTAATAAGATAATTAATAATCTTGTTTAGGTTAATGTGATTATAATTCAAGTGATCGCCAATAATAGTTTTGTTTGTGCATTAATATTCAACCAACATAGATTAAACAGGTTTAGGGCTAATCTATTGATTGTATGTTAGTCAGAAAGCGCACATGAATATGAGAAGAATAAAGTAGAGGCTTATTTTTAGGGCATGTTCAATTTCTTTTAGCTTGGATTTGTACCTTCATCCCCGAACTTCCAGTCATGGTTCCAGACCTATTGGAGTTAACGATCTCCTGGATCGTTAAGGGGTGTAACCTTCACCCTGTGAACGGTTAACAAGTTCCTAAAACTTGTTGGCGACTCTTTTACTCTAGCTTCCTTCCCTTTGGACGCCACCATGCTTAAGTGTATGATCACAGTGGGGCTCAAGCTTGGGGTATTTTTCATAAAATAATATTTTATTCCAAATAAAACTTTATCAAAATATAATTATTAATTCTAATTCTATTAGGATTAAAAAGAACCTTCTAAAGAATTCTAGAAGACTATAATCAATTCTAATAACTCTAGGAATAATAATTATCATTAAGCCCTCCCCTAGATCATTGGGCCGCATGTAAAGATCAAACCGGGCCTAGTTTAGTATTTTGGCTATAACTTCCTCATTATTCATCGGAATTGGGCTTATAATATATCGTTGGAAAGCTCTTTGCAAGCCCCATCCGACTACACTATTATTAGACCCTTGTCGTGGACCAAACTAAACTGGATTGGCTGTTTTCATAAAATAGAGTTGTTTTCGAAAACAGAAAGAAAGAATTTAATAAAAACCAACTGCAACACTTGACCTTTCACACTTTCACCTTATTCGATTATGATTCGACGCAAAAGGTATTCATCACTGGGTTTGGTTTTGGGGAGACACATTTGGGTGTCTACAGCTACGTATTACAATCACATAATTAATCTACCGGTATTATATCCCATCTCTCGAATCTCGACTTAACCATTTATAAATTAACCTGCCTATTGAAACTAAGCCTAAATATCAATTCTCATCTCTCGAGTCTCGAATTAATATTGCTAAACTCATACATAAAAGATCTGCGCAAATCTAGTTGCATAGAATTAAATCAATCAATAGGAAATTAATCAAGCATTAATAATTAACAACGATAAATTACCCCTTCATAATATTTATGGTTCCCTGTAAACCCTAGAAAGAAAACTACTCACGCATAATGTAATCTAAACTAATCAAAGCAATTAAAGGAAACATGGTGATAAAAGAAATAGAATTACTGAAATTAATAAAGAAGAAATCGTTAACGAAATTAACGTAAATAAAGAGTTGAATCAAGAACAAAGTATAAAGTTGTAGAGAGAGAAAATAAAACTGTGTAGAGAGAGAAAATCTAGGAGAAGAGGTAAAAAGAGAATAAAAAAGGTAAAAGAGATACTAAACTTTCTTAACAAAATCGTATTTATATTCAACAAGTTAATCCTAAACTAAAACAACTAACGACGTTCTAAATCTCTATCAGGGACACGCGCTCGGTCGGGCGCCACACCGCCCGATCGGGCCCACCTTTTTGCTATCATGAGACTTCTCTCGCGCCCGGTCGGGTGCGAGCTCGGGCGAAGGACTCTTTTCATCCTCCGCCCTGCCCGGCTGGGCGCGCCTTCGGGTGAGACCATACTTGGCCGGGCAAGGCCACTTGGGCTATCTTGGACTTCGATTGGGCTCCGATTCTTCGGCCCAATCTGGATTTCCTCTTTGGGTCTTGAATACTCGGTCCAAATGCCTCAGTATCTCATATGTTAAGCCTTTAATCACCGGTTTGATGACTCTAACCGGCCTTGGGCTACGAAAAGTGGTCGTGCTCCTCCAACGCTCGTAGTCACTCCATAAAATCCCGGGAAAATGCTCCAAAAGTGCAATTCCCTACAAAACTCAACTAAAACTATGAAAACACTAGAAAACACAAATTAGTAATAAAAGTGGCTCTAAAGAGCCAAAAACACTACCAATTATGACCAAGGGACGGGGGTAAAATACTATATAAAATAGACATATCAACCGGCTGAGGAATCTCCCTAGGGCCGCCAGACAACCTGTTAACTTTTGTACTTCTTTGACAGTGCGGGGCGACTGCATGTCAATGACCGCCTGTATTTTTTCAGGGTTGGCCTTTATCCCCCTTTGGTCAATCAGGAATCCGAGAAACTTCCCAGAATCAACACCAAAGACACACTTCTTGGGATTGAGCATGACCTTGTGCCGCCTGAGTGTGACGAATGTTTCTCGTAGGTCAGCGAGGTGATCCGCCTGTTGCTTGGATTTGACTATCATGTAATCGATGTACGCCTCTACATTCCTCCCAATCTGATTAATGAAGACTGTATCAATCATTTATTGGAAAGTAGCAGGCGCATTCTTCAAGCCAAACGGCATCACGGTGTAACAAAATATCCCCTGATCAGTGACGAATTCCATCTTTTCTTGATCCTTTTTCCACAGGGGAATCTGGTGGAAGGTTGAGTAGGCGTCCATAAAGCTCATTAGGGCATGTCCGGCTGTAGAGTCGACCAGACTGTCTATCTTTGGAAATGGATAACTATCCTTCGGACATGCTCTGTTCTAGTCAGTGTAGTCAACACACATGCGCCAAGTACCATTCGGCTTCTTCACGAGCACAAATTCGCAACCCAGTCAGGGAAGTTACATGGCCGAATGAACCCAACGTCTACCAGCTTTTTTACTTCGACGGCTGCTGCCTGAATTCTCTCCTCGCCGTGATTTCTTTTCTTTTTCCGGATAGGCTTCTTTTTTGGATCCACGGCGAGTTTGTGGACAGCAAGATCTGGGCTGATGCCTGGCATCTCTTCCACTTCAAAGGCAAAAATGTCTTTGAATTCTTTCAGTAGATGGTGCAAGTTTGCACCCATCTTTGCAAAAGCAACCGTCCCCACCTTAACAGTTCGCTCTGGATGACTATCGTCCAGAGGAATATCAATGTGCTCACCAGCCGGCAGAGGACAGAGGTCATCTGACCGTTCCCCAGTCAGTGATTGCTATTGCTTTTCTTTTTTTACCACCACCAGCCGATCAGTCTTCATTTTCTTTGAGGCTGGTGGGGCCGGATGGTCATCCTTGATATCATCAAGGTCTATTGGCTCCTTCCCCCGTCTTACTGTAGCAGCCGTAGGCTTGACGTCCGAGAGATAGCACTCTCTAGCTGTCTTCTAATCCTCGTTCAGGGAGCCAACAACGCCATCATCCCTCTCATACTTAACCAGCATGAGAGAAGGGATGATGACGGCCTTACACTCGTTCAGAGTGGGTTGGCCGAGAATGAGATTGTAGGCGGTCAGCTATTCGACCACCAGAAATTGGATGGTCATGTGCCAACCGTTACCCTTTTCTCCCAGCCGGACAAAGAGATCTACCCGTCCAACTGGGTGCACCACTCCTCCCCCAAATCCAACAAGCGGATGGGGACATCATGCATGATATCCGGCTTATACTTGAGATTGGATAGACATTTGTGGCTAAAGAAGTTGGAGGAGCTACCTGTGTCAATCAGAATGCGGCCAAATTTTTGATTGGCCACTTTGCATTCTATAACCACAGGGTCATCATGCGGCCGACGGACTTTCCCCCGGTCTTTCTCTGTGATGACGACTTCTGGGAAGGCGGATGTGCCTGCCGCTTGTCCCTCTTCAACAGAATAGACCATCTTTTTCAGATGGTCTTTGGTGCCCCGTATGGTCGGACCACCTCCGGTGAATCTGCCTGCTATTGTGTAGACCGACTCCTCATCGGTTTCAGAACTACCAGTAGGCTGGGGAGTCTTCTTGGAGGATTGCCCCGAATTCGCTTTTGAAGTCACTTTGGACTTCACATAGGATTTCAGCACTCCTTTTTCGGCCAAGCGGTCAAGCGTCCGCTTGAAGCTGAAACAGTCATTGGTGTCATGGCCGACGTCCTCATGGTAATGGCAATGCTTGTTTTTGTTCCGTTTCTCAGCGGAACCTTTCATTGGAGTCGGATTCTCTAAGGTCAGTCGATACTTTATCTCCATGAGGATGGAGTAGCTGTCCTTGTGAAACTCATACCTTGGAACATACGGTTTCCATTCTTTCTTCTTCTTCTAGGCTGGCTGATCGGAGTTATCAACCGCCCAGATCTTTTTTTTCTTCTTGCTCTTTTCGGGTTTTTGAGCCAGCTGAGCACGCCGACTCTCCTTCTGCCTGTCAGAGTTATTAGAGTCCGACTGCTTATTTGAGGAGCAGAGTTCGGTCGCCTGTATATAGGCTTCCGCCTTCATCAGGGCTCCCTGGAGGGTGAAGATTTTTTGCGGATGAGGTCGAACTTGAAAGTCGACCGGTCCTTCAGACCTTTGAAGAAGTCTGTATAGGTTACCTCATCAGACAGCCCTTTAATCTGGATTATCACCATATTGAATCGCCTGACGTAGGAGCGCAGTCCTTCTCTATCTCCCTACTGCCCATTTCTCAGGTCGAGACTTGTTTTCTTTGCAGGGATGTTCATAGAGAAGTTGGAAGCAAACAAGAACGCAAGCGTCTTGAAGCTGTTAATGCATCCAGCCGGCAGGTTCTCGAACCACTGTTGGGCTATGCCTTTCAAGGTAGCTGGGAAGCAGCGATACCATGCGGCATCATCCAACCCCTGTAGGTACATGAGGTGGGTGTATGCCAGAAGGTGATCTTTTGGGTTGGAAGTACCATCATAGGTCCCTACCAACACATTTTTAACCTTGGCCGGCTATTCGGCCTCGGCTATCTCCCTGGAGAACGCAGAGGGTTGTTCTCGAAGGTTTTGCAGCCGAAGCTTCCAGTCCATAGGCTGGTAATGGTATGCCGCCTGTCCTCCGAAGAAGGCAGGCTGGATGTAAGGCAAAGCAAGCGGCCTGTATAATGGCTGGGCCATATACTGTGTCGAGTTGATTACATGGGGACCCATATGGACGGAGGGGCCACTTGACGGAGTCCCATGTACAGATTGTGAATTCCTCACTGAGGTATTCTTGAAGCTATCTGGATAAGTCGACGTGGATGCCGACTTAGACAGCTGCTGGTTCTTCTTTTGCTCAATGTAGTGTCGAGCATCAGAGAAGGTCTTTTTGCTGCCATCTGGCTGCACATGCCGGATGACCTTTCTTTTTTCCGTTTCCGGGAAATGGAATTTGGAGAGATCAATTTGGGGCCGAGCCTTCTCCTTCGTAGCAGGGTGAGGAGTAGGTTGTTGGTCCCTGACCGATTTTGCTTTCTCAGCCTGAGCTGGTTTTTTGGCCGACTGTTCCTTTCTAGGAGCAGCCGTCCTATTGGTGATTTTAATTCTTTGATTTCACCCTTTAAACTCGTCATGAATTTCATGAGCTCGTCTCGGGTGACTGGAGTTGATCCTACCGCCTGAGTAAGATCAGACAGCTGCCCAGGGGGCTTGCTTGTACCCGCCTGGTTAATGTTCCGCTCTCGTCTCTCCTTGTGACGGATGCGCTTAGAGATGAATGACCCATCATGGGCCACGTAGGTTTCGACGTCACAGTCGTCACCAGAGTCATGGTCCGAATGGACCTCTCCATCAACCAGAGTCCGGTTGGTCTCTGGAGGCGGTACAGGTTCTTGTGAAGCCATCTTTGAGGTACTCTCCTCACAGACGGCGCCAAATGTTTCGAGTGTTTTTGTGTCCCTTGGGAGAGTTACAACTCAAAGACTGAATCCAACGAAGCCGCCTGTACCTGCAAAAGAATGGAGCTCCGGATGTTCAAAGGTCCGCCTCCGAAGATTAAGTTAGTACGGGTTTGGAGTAAAACGTGCGGAAAGTAAGTATCTTCTCGGATTCCGAGATCAGGTGTTCTCTGTTTTCGAGAGCAATCAATGATGTAATGATTAAGACGTGTCCCAATAAATGGGGGGAATCTCCCTATTTATAGGGTCCTAGAAATGTGTGCTGTAATACTCCGTATTTTATGTATTTTTATAAAGTATTTAAGTATTTATAAATTATACTTTTAAGGGCTCAAGTATTTTAATTATAAGGTTTATAAAAGTAAAATATATATTTTGGGTCAAACGTTTATTAATTATTTGGGCTTATTTAAAATATCGTATGTAAACTAGTCCTACATACTCTTATTGGAATAACTCATTTCATTTAATAAAGCCCAACCCTTTATTTGAACCCTTGTGGGTCAAATATTACATAACTCAAGCCCATTTATTTGCTAAGCCCAAACCTACCATATACTCTCTACTCTATATATATCCCTCAAAACCCCAAAATTTTCCCACACAAAGAGGCTCAAGAATCATATTTTTGGGGTAAGTATTCTTTTTCTCTTTTTCCTTATTATTTTTTTCTTATTTTCTTTTCTTCCTTTTTCTCGATCTTATCTTTTTTTCCCCTGCTTTTCTTGTTGTGCGTTGGAATTGGGTGCCCCATACCCACTCACGACATGGCAGCCTTCCTTGCTTCCATGAGTCACGCCGGCAGCCACCTCCTCCCGTCGACCACTAGCAGCCGGCGACTGCAGCCACCCCGACAACCACCGGCGGTTGTTCCCTTCTCTCTCTTCTTTGTTTTCTTGCTTTGTTATTTAGTTTGATCTTCGTTTTTATTGTTCAAAATTGGTTTAATAAGTATCAAAACCATATTTTAAAGGTTTTAATTTATATTTTCAGAGTATTATTATGAGTATTATTTTCAGATTTTGATATGATTAAAGTAAGGGTTTCTAATTTATTAAAGACTTGATTTTTAGGGTTCTTATACAATTTGATTTGGGGCTTTTGTATACCTAATGGTTTTATTGATTAGTTGGGCATAAAAATATGTTTAATAAAGTTTTTAGGGGAGTTTTAATCAAATAATGTTGCTGGAATTTTATTTAAAGTAGTAAAATTGTGATTTTAAGGAAAGGGCTTAATTACCCATTGAAAGAGAGAATAATTAAGGGTTTTAATATAATTTTCAGATTTATTTGAGGGGTTTAGACCTTCAAAAGTGTGCTGGAATTTTAATATAAGCACTATAATTATGTTTTTACTTTGGGGTTTTAATTGCCCACTTAAAGAAAGAGTTTTAAAGGTTTTAACCCAAAATTTCAGCTTGTTAAAGAGGTTTTAAAGTGTTTAAAAGTTACTGAAAATTGTGTATACAAGGGTAATTAATATAGTACTATTGTCCTTTTATGTAGGAGACTTGATTCGGGAATTTTGGTATTGTAATCGGCTACTTTAAGGGTTTAAATGAGGTACGTACGCGTACTCAGAAATTTATTAAGCGTGTATAAACATGCTAGGATTTACTTAATTGATTCCAAGTTAGTGTCATGCTAGGAATTGATTGGAATGGTTGAATTGAAATGAGATTGGTGATTTGAAATGGATTGATCGAATTGAGAAAGGTTTTGGTGAATTATTTGTGAAGCATGATTGGTTGAAATAAATTATTTATTCGGAATTGATGATATTGGAATATTTTCATTGAACCATATTTTTGTTGTTGGCACGTTTGAAGGTTTATTTAATTAAACTAAACGTTTAATTTGGATTGGAATATTGAAAAGGAATTTTATTATGGTTCATATAATTTTTATTGATGCTATAAGCATGAGGAAGGAGCTATTTAAGTGTCTTTGTACACGAGGAATAAATTATATTTTTGATTCCTTAGTGCACTTAAGGTGTTTTCAACACCGAGGGATAGGATTTGTGGCGCATTATGCGTTTAAGGTGTCTTTGACACCGAGGTAGATTAAAAAGGGTTCAACATTATGTGGTCACTAATTATTCAAAAATTAAATTGGTATGTTTGATTGTTTGAATAATTATAATGATTGATTGTGTTATATTTTGAGAGTCATCACCAAGTTTAATAAAATGTAAATAACGTAAAGTGAAAGAGATTACGCACCAAAACTCTTGGAACGTATATATACACCTTGAGTATGAACATATGGGGGGAGTTATGGGGTTTTATATTTAACTATAACTTCTACTGGGAGTACAGGATGCTGTATTTTCCTTTTATTATTATGCGCAGAAATTCCGCCACTTACGAGCGGTTGTTTTATACTGGCACGGTTAGCTCCCGTGTTAGTATCCCTTTATTGGGGCAGGTTAGGGGGGAAACCCGTTCGATGCGTAATCAAGCTAAATAAATAAATTAGTTATTAATTAGATGGTCATGTTGTATGTTTTATGCTTTTAAACAGGTGCAACAAGGTAAGTTGTGTGATGGTAGGGTGAAAGCATGTTATTGTGTTTTAGTTACGCTTATGTACTCAGCATTGCTGATTGAGTGTTTGTGTGTTTTGTTGGCCTTGTCTTTACATTGGCCCTACGACGACCCATTTCTAATGGCGAGTAGTGGGGACAAGTAGAGAAAAGCTTTTCAGGTGATGAAGCATTTTCATGATGGGCATGAGTGAAGAGTGAAGCATGCTTAGTT
This sequence comes from Chenopodium album, assembly GCF_948465745.1. Lineage (NCBI taxonomy): Eukaryota > Viridiplantae > Streptophyta > Magnoliopsida > Caryophyllales > Amaranthaceae > Chenopodium > Chenopodium album. Next base: position 13,318,279 of record NC_137851.1, read on the forward strand.
TCCATAAGACTATGATGTGATTTATTGCTTTATTTATTATATTATATCATGCTTGTGAGACTAACACAAAGGTTTTAAGTTTTATTTGGTTTTACAAAGGGCCTACAATGGTTCCAAATTGTAGGTTAACTTCGTTTCACTTTGGTTTGACTTTACTTTCGTTGGGTTGACTTTCTAAGTTAATTTGTTTTGAATGTTTTTAAAGATAGTCTTCCGCTGTGTGTCTTTGATAATTGCCTTTGCCGTTTTCACGGTGGAGGTAATGTCTTAGATTTTCCTATTTTGGATTTTTTTTAAAAGAGCAAAACATGTATTTTAAAGGAATGGAATTTCTAGGGTGTTACATGTGCCCTGTCCTAGGGTTTGGTGACCTAGGATTTAGGGCAGCGCCGTTTTGCGGCTCCTTGGGATTTGGGCCTTGAAGGCCGTCACTCCTAGGGGCCATATTTGCGTGACACGTGTCATCATCTAGGTAGTCCATTTGGACGCCTCTTTTTGTGACACGTGTCGCACTCTCATTGGGCCACCTGGCGGGGTATAAATGCCTAAATCAACGTCAACTAACTTAGGCATTGAAGGAGTTTCCTCAGACACCCCAAGTATATTCTGGTGTGCAGGTTTTCTCGGCCCAACTTACTTGGACCAAGCTAGTCTTTAGCCTACACTACAAAAGCCATCACCCACGTTACAAGCAATGGTTAATACCTGGTCTCGAGACCAGCTAGAGTTGGCTGGTCCCTCAGTCAAAAATGAACATTTACCCTAATAAAAATGAACATTTTTTAACTAACTTATTTTACAATAATTTTGTATTTCTCAGTAATTAAATGTTCATTTTCATGCAGTATGATGTTCATTCGTATAAAATAAATGTTCATTTTCATGCCGTATGATGTTCATTCTTATAAAATAAATGTTCATTTTCATGCCGTATGATGTTCATTCTTATAAATTAAATTTTTATTTTCTTTTTCAATTAATACAAAATTTTGTGTTTATTCAGTTGCATAAAATGTTCGTTTTTATAATAAAGGATGTTCAATTAACATTAGCATTAATAATGTGGACATTAACATTTTGTTCATTATTAAAAAAAACATACTGTTGATTTATTTAATTGATATTAAATCATATAGTTCAACAAATTGCAACATACTCATTTAAGAGAATTGAATAAATTAAGGTATTTTACTTGAAGCCTAAAAAAATGTTGATGAATGAGTAAAAAAATAATATGTTCATTTTCCTTTTATTTTGGCTGCCTCTGCCTCAGCTTCACTCTCATTCTTCAATCCCACTTTAGCTTCTTCTTCTTCCTCACAACAACTCTTTCAACCGCCTAACTTTGCCAATTTTTGCTCACAAACTCTCCCAATCATTCAAGCTAAGGCTCATACTCACCCTGCGAAGACTGCACTGCCCCGCCATGTTCAAATTAGGAAGAATGTATTATTGATTTTACCTCTTTTCTATTGTTGAAATTGAATCAATTTTTTGGTTTTTGGGTTTGTTTGGTTTACGGGGTTTGACCATTTTCCTTTAATTTTTGTTGGTTATTTTTATTAATAATTGAAATGTTCAACTATATAATGTAGATGTACAATTTTTCTTCTTCAGCTTTATAGTCTCTTTATTTTATTCTTATATTATAAATGTTTATTTTTATATATTGCAATGTTCAATTACTAAATGTTCAATTTTTTTTCTAGAAAATGTTCATTTTGTTTCAAGCAAATATTCATTTTTTTTAGTGCGGGACCAGGCAGCTATTGCTGGTCGCGAGACCAGCTAAAAATTTGCGATAACAAGAGTAGTCATTGTTTTACGGGAGACAATTCTTGTCACCTAAATAATCTATATATCTACACACACACACACACACACACACACACACATATCATTACCTATGTGTCACTTTTTTATTTAATTTTTTCCCTCCAAAATGCGAGGATGATGTCATATTTTTTTTTTCTTTTTAAGCTACCCTATTTAACATAACTTTGAAAATATATTCCATTTGAATTTTAAAATTTTAAATTTTGGGTTTTCTACACATATTATGCTATTTAGTTATTCACGAGTTGTTAACAATAGTTAATAATATAATTTAGTTGAAATTTCTTAATTAAATATGAAAATTATGCACTTTCGAGAATTGCATATTCATATTTAATTAGAAATTAGTAGGAAAATTGAGGAAGTTATTTTCTTTCAGTATGTGTTAAAAGTCTATAATTCAATTCTTATTTTAAAACCGTGCATCGAACGGGGTTAATCTAGTTATCCTAATATATTGCTTACAGTGAATATTTGAAGGAAAAAAACTTGTGTGGACTTGGTTCACAATAAATTATTGTGGACCCGAACTCCATACGAGCGTAATTGACTTTATATTTAACATAGTGACTCTAATTATAACTATAGTAACCTTAATTTGAACATAGTAATCTTTATTAAAACTTGTGTGACATTTAAATGATTTAATATTATATGAATCTAAAGTACTATATTATGTTGAACATAATAACTCATTTTAACGTAGTGACCTTTATTATTCATATGATTAGTATATTTAAAATTTTGTTATAAAAATACATTTTATAACTTTTATAATATTACAATGACTTTTATTTTTAACATAGTAATCTTTTATTTTAACATAGTGACTTTTTTTGTAAAATGATTATGGCGTCTATAATATTAGTGGTTCACAATAAATTAATGTGAAACAGGTCTATTTAAAAATTTGTATCTTTGAAGTGCTTGAGTTTTACTCATACTATCTAAAGGAGTAAAGGGTAAGAAAAAAAGGAAAGGATTAGGACCCCACCTCATGAGGGGTGAGGGACAAAGGAAGTATGTGTTAAAAGCATGGAACAAATATGATATGATCAACCTTTGGATCTACCTTTTAAGTTGCAATATCATATTTTTGCCTTTTTTTCCACAATTATTCTTTTGCTCTATTGTAAAAATATGGGTTAAACTTTAAAAATTTTAACCATAAAATACTTATAATCTATAGGAAATAATATAGTCAACTGATCTGATTGAATTCGTCTAATTATATATTTTATTAATATTAATATCTAATTTTTAAAAAAATTACACATAAAAATAGAGATAAAACTATTTTAAGACATGATCTTGAAAACCACAGAAAGTCAAATGAAGCAAAATATTAGGAATAGAGGGATTAACATGTAGAGAACTATATACTACCTATATTTTGTGCGAATTGGGTCGAATTTGAGTTCTATATGTCCCTAGCTACGGTTACGAGTACTCTCTAGCTAATTTAAATCTTGGAGTCTTTTGTTGCGTAGACTCATATTTGTTCTTCAATACTTCAACATGGATATGGACATTTAATACTTCATCACGACTAAAAAATTTGAAAAGTTTTCAGTTTTAATTTTAGCCATAAATTTAAGGTTGCTAGTTGTGGTTGCTTATATACATATACATAAGCTTAGGACATGTTTAGCTCACTTTATATTTACTTATTTCAGATCAAATTAAAAAAAATAAGTTCAAATTAGAAAAATATGTGCGGTTTTATTATCATAAATATCTTTAGTTTCGTAATAATGAAAAAAATTATGAAAATTACATATTAAATAAAAAACACATTATTACGAATCTAACAAAATTTCACTGGATATATTTTTTTATTCATAGATGATCGTATAAATAAGGTCAAAATATAGTCAAATTAATTAAACAATCATATCAGATAAGATCATATTAGGTTAGTTCAGATCATATAAGCAAAAATAAGGTGGACTAAACAAGCTCTTATACGTATGATAGGGGAAGGACCGAAGGAGGTGTGAACAAAAAAGGAATTTGTGTTATTACTTGTTTTTTTTTAACACATAACTTGAATTTGCACATTTGCTGAGGCAAAACTTTGACCATCAATATCTTCAAAGGATGTGTGGCTATGACTTGGGGGAAAGGGGTGGCTGCAGCTGGGGAGGGGCGACAAGAGTGAAGGGAAGGGTGGCTGGTGTGGCAAGTTGGGTTAGAAAAGAGATCTTTCTTTTTTTTTTTTTTTGGACCAGTATCATAATAACACCCGATCAATTGACCTGCTACAATAGGTTGATGACCAATTGAGATTGATAAAAGAAAATGCAAGTAAAAGTTGAGATTTTTATTAAAAAAAAAAAAAAAATCATATCAGCCAAATTTGAGTTTATTAAAACCAAATTTTTCCAAAAAAAAAAAAAAAAAAAAAAAGACAAAATTTTTTCTCAAAATCTGAAAATGGAAACAATAACACTAACTATCCAATAACAATTCAATATCCCTTTATTACAATATCTAACAAACAATAATAAAGACAATGATATTCTTTTTTTTTTTTTTGTTTTATTTTGACGGGAAAGACAATGATATTCAAAGACAATAACAAAAACCCACTATAAAACATACACATTAGATTTATTTTTCAAGAATAGTCCAAACACTGTAGATCCAACGTGCTTAAAAGGAGGCCCCATGAAAGTACCACCAGTGCCATGGATCATATAGGAGGCCCCATGAAGTTTTCATTTTAAATTATTTTAGATCAGATTAGAAAAAAAAATAAGATCATTTCAGATCAAATTAAAAAAAATATGTGCGGTTTTTTTATCGTAAATATCTTTAATTCGTAATGAAATTTTTTTATGAAACTTACATATTAATAATAATAAAAAAATTATTATGAATCCAACAAAGTTCCGCTTAATCTAATTTTTATTTATAGCATACACATAAGGTTAAAATTTAGTCATATCAGACATTAAAATCAGATCAGATAAGCAAAAATAAAGTGAACTAACTAAACAAGCTCTTATTCAATATCCCTTTATTACAATATCCCTTTATTACATGCCTCAAAAAAAAAAAAAAAAATCCCTTTATTACAATATCTAACAAACAGTAATAAAGACAATATTATTCAACAATAATAAAGAAAATAACAAAAACCCACTACAAAACATTACACATTAGATTTATTTTTCAAGAATATGCCAACCACCATAGATCCATCATGCTTGAAAGGAGTGATCATGAACGTACCATCAGTGCCATGGACCATGGGAGGCCCCATGAAGATCTCCGAACCCCACCCGAAATCGACTCCAGAACACCCGAGGTTCAACCAACTTATAGCCTCTACTCTATTACCATCATCGTAGCAACATGGAGGGCTATATTGTTTTCCTCTATCTTCGAAAAATTGATGATTAATTAGATCCTTTTGGCTTTTTAACATGTTGATTTCTTCCAAAATGAACTTGTGATTCACCTTGTTTGTGGCTTCTCTTATCTTGTTACAAGAATAGCTTAGAGGTTTCGACATGATCTCCCCTGCCGAACTTGGTATGTGAACGTTAACAACAGCATTGCCATAATAGCTGCATGATTATTTGTAAGAAATTAGACTAAAGATCATGTATGTTTTCTACCAACAACAATTGGGTTTCGAAAGAATCAAAACTAACTTTTTTTTTTTTTGAAACAATTATTTAATTAACTTTAGTTAATTTAGTGAAAATCTTTTTTTTTTTTTTTTTTTTTTTTTTTTTTTTTTTTTTTTGAAACAATTATTTAATTAACTTTAGTTAATTTAGTGAAAATCTTTTTTTTTTTTTTTTTTTTTTTTAATTTTTTAAAAAATATCTATTGGGTGTCTTTAAACATTGCCTCATTTCTTGCTTTATTTTTTTTATTTGCAACCATTCTTATTTAATTTCTTGCTTGCCAATGCTCAACATTAACAACTTATCATTTAGTACATATATTGAATTTTATTTATATTATTTAAAAAAAAAAAGGAAAATGTGAGAGTGAGAAAAGTAAGTGGACCGTGATAACTTTGTAATCTAATAAACTACTGTCATTTATAGTAGTGTGACAATTATTCTGAAATAACCAAAAGAGAGAAGCAAGCAAGTGTGCAATAGTGTGCTTAAACTACTATCATTTACAATAGCTGCATGATTATATGTAATAAATTAAATAAAAAAATCATGCTTAATAGTGTGCTTAAACTACTATCATTTACAATAGCTGAACTGATTGGAGCTGAAGTGAACTGAAAATAAGTTGAAAAGAACAGGCCCATAGTATATTTGTGGAGCCAAAAAGTTTCCACGTACTAATAATACTTAATAAGAGTGTGCGGAAAACTGGAAATGTGATATTGCAATAATGCAATGCATCCTTTTATTCAGCAAGTCTAGTGGTTGAAGCACCAGATAGATTAGATTAGGTAGTTGGTTGATTGATTAAATATTGTTCGCATAATTCGTATTATTTTTTAATTTTTTTTTTTTTTTTTTTTTTTTTTTTTTTTTTTTGAAGAAACGTTAGCCACATAATTCGTATAACTAGTGTTGCTGGTTTTTTTTTTTTTTTAGAAAATTTTTTAAATTACCACCCAAAAATAGAATTATTTTCGAAATAACCACCCGTTAAATTTTTTATTTTAAATTACCACCCCTTAAATTAAATATATACTCAGATTACCACCTTTTTTGAAAATCCGGCGGATTTCTGATGTGTGGGGCCCTAATAACGGCTATTTTTTGCTTTTCAAAAGAATTCTACCGGGATTTTTCCGTATAAAAAACATCCCCTAAACTAAATTGCGATTTGAACAGCAAATTCTCCCCAAATCCCACAAATTCACCTATTTTGTAATTGCAGACGCATCCCCAAGAAAGACATAAGGTGAATTCGCATCGGGTATTTTCAATTACTCTGTAATATTAGGGTTCTTATTGTACTCTAATTGGGGAAAATTGGTTGATTTGTTAATTGGGGTTCTTGTTCTTCGCAAATTAGGGTTATTATCATACTATAATTAGGGAAAATTGGGTGATTATTAATTAGGGTTTTTGTTCTTCGTCCATTTTATGATTTATGTGAATGATTTTTAGTTAATTTTGCTGAAATTGTGTTTACAATTTGGTTACTTATGTACTGTTAGCCTTGATTAGAACATGTTGTCAGCTTGTTTGTTTATTTGTTGTTGGGATTATTGTGGCAGAAATGGAAGAGAATAAGGTGGTTCTCAGATTTTAGTATTTGAGTGTTGTTATTGACATTGAATATGAAGTTGGCAAAAGTAACTTACAAGATACATCAATAGCATTTGAAGACCAACTTCGTGAAATGGATGAGATCTAGTAGAAGGATCAATTAAAGCATAATTGACCTCTATTAAATAATTCAATCAAGTACACAATGAACCCTAAATTTCCACTTAATTGCAATTATTCTACCATCAACAATCAACAACTCACAAAATTAAAGGCTAGGAACAAAATTGCTTACCTCTGTTGACGCCATTACACTCAGAAATTGTGAGGTGACTGACCTAAGCAACTGGTCCCCAGCAAACGCCCTAAAAATGGTGACTTTCCGCAATCCTCCTTCGACACAATACCCAATTAACCAGCAGAAACTTCTTTGCTGAATTTAAACGAAATTAGGGTTTTAATTAGAAAATTCGGGTTCTAATTTGAAGAGTAGGTGAGAATTTATGAAGAAAGGTGGATTGTACAGAGAGAATTGAATGAGAAAATTCAATGAGGAATAGGCTTCAATAGCTTAGAAGAGTGAATTCGAGAAAAAAGAAAACAAAAGGAGGGAAATAACAAATGTGGGCCCCACACATCAGAAATCCGCCGGATTTTTAAAAAGCCGGTAATCTGAGTATATATTTAATTTAAGGGGTTATAATTTAAAATAAAATTTTTAGTGAGTGGTTATTTCGAAAATGGTTCTATTTTTGGGTGGCAATTTAAAATTTTTCCTTTTTTTTATTATGTCATTGATTATCACACTTTACTCTTTACATTAATCTAATATCAAGTTTTCAACTAACAAAATTGTGATACACATAATTTGTCACAAGAAACATGCGGAGAAGATCACACTCACACATTTCCTTTTCTTGAATTGTACAAGTAGTAATTATGTAAGAAAATAAATTTTCATTAGGTGAATTAGTAATTGGTCCATTAACTTTAATTTCTGGAATTTCATATAATGCAGTTTTAACATCGACTGAACTTCATGTCTTTCTTAACATGGATGTTAGAGAGGCATATGCAAATGCCTTTAATTTAAAATTAAATCATATAATGAGTTTTGGGCTCATGTAAATTATGGCACTAACTCATAAAGATTAACTCTCAACAAAATCATTGGGATCAACCTCGACAATACGATTGCTTTCTTATAAGATTTCTTAGGCGGCCTTGATCGACGTAAGCTACCAATATAGACTAAATTGTTATCCTTAACCAAAACCGACTTGGAAATATGTCTCATATAAGTTTTAACTAACTAATTTGAGCATACTACTAATAACGCACCTTTTTTTATGTGGTCATTCAATTACATATTGATCCCTTAAGAAAACCTCAGAATCCTTTGATTTTCCTTAATTTTCAACATCATCCACTAATCATTTACTTATGATTTTAAATGACATAAATCATTAAATCTATTAACCCATTTGTACATTCTTCTATCTTCCTCATTAGCTCAATGGCTAGTGGTGGGAACCTAGCGTAGCTCTGTATAAGTGGCGACTACTCCTTGGATGAACATGCAACACCTTCGACTTTACCCTTGTGTACTACAAAGACTATATGTATGGAGTACCATATAGTACCAACTTTCACTTAGGCCCTGTTCTTTTGTGCTGCTCTGCTAAGCTGAAATCTGCTATGCTCAATCTGCTTTGTAATGTTGGGAAGCTTTGCTCTACCCAGACCAGGGCCTTATTTTTTAACAATATGTACATCACATGTATATCTGATGAAGTTCATTGTGTGGAAAAGAAACTAACAGGAAAGATTAGATTTTCTACTCAAGTAATTGTCATTGACATTTTAAAGGCTGTTGGTGAGTTAGATTTTTGTTCCTTTGTGTTTAATTAGCCCCGGGCTTGTAATAAAAGTGGCTGATTCCCTCGCCAAATCGTCCCTCTCATAAAGGAGCAACTTTGGATGGAAGACTGTCCTCCCTCTTTTTTACCCCTTTATGGCTTTCATCAATTTATAAATTTTGACTGGGTCGTTCTCGTCAAATAAAAATATTTATTCGACTTAAAGGTAACAACAAATAAAATTGTGTGTCAGCAAACGTGTCAAGTACTTTAACTAAGAGAGGTACGTAGAGAGGTAATTATTGATAAAATGGTAGTACAAATGATATACTTCAATGCATAACATGTGCATTACGATACACCTAGAATTAAGCATCATCAAATGCTTATGATTTATTTATGGGTAAACTCAAAATATTGTGGAAATACATTGCCATTTAAGCATTACATTAGCAGTATGCATGCAGGTTTCTTGCTTAATTGCTATGAAGCGCGAGATTAAATTAGTTCAACAGTTGAACCCTTAGGTGCTGTGAATTCGCCTTTACAGCAACTCCCAAAACTGCACATCAGACTTATTTCGCAAGAATAATCCAACCACCATAGATCCATCGTGCTTAAAAGGAGTGATCATAAAAGTACCATCACTACCCTGGTTAATAGGAGGCACCATGTAGGTCTCCGAACCCCAACCGAAATCGACTCCAGAACACCCGAGGTTCAACCAACTTATGACCTCTACTTTACCATGGTCGATACATGGAGACGGAGGGCTATATTGTTTTCCTCAATCATTGAAAAATTGATGATTAATTAGATCATTTTGTCTTTTTAAGAAGTCGATTAATTCCAAAACGAACTTGTTAGTCACCTTGGTTGTGACTTCTCTTATCTTACTACAAGCATAGCTTAGAGGTTTCGACATTATCTCCCCTGCCGTACTTGATATATGAACGTCGATAACAACATTGCCAAAGTAGCTGCATGATTGTAAAAAACAAAAGATCATGTTTTCTATCAAGAAGAATTATAGGGTTTCAAAAGCAGCTTTAACATAAGCTAAGTGAAAATTATATGAATTAAACACATTTCAAAATTGACCGAGTAACATGTTGACATTAATGGGGGTAGATTAGTTAATTGTGCGTATTTAAAACGGACAAACATAGGAAAGTGTGTCAATTATTTCAAACCATGAAAAGTATTTTAGTCGCTAATATATTTAAGTATCAATAATACAAAATTATAATAATAGTATAAGGCTCTGTTCAGTTCACCTTAAAAAAAATAATATTCAGTAAAAATAATTTCAGTTCAGAAAAAATCAATAATTCGAAAGAAAAATATGATAGAGAATAGTAAAAATAATTTCAGTTCGGTTAAAATAATTTAAGTTTAGCAAAAATAATTTCAGTTTAGTTAAAATAATTTAAGTTTAGCAAAAATAATTTCAGTTCGGTAAAAATAATTTCAGTTAAAAAAAAATAAGGTGAATCTTACAAGATCTTTGACAAAATAGGGTGAAAGAGAGAATGGCTTGTATTGCTTGATCATTATTCATCAATAGGTTGAGTATTTATACAAAATCTAAGCTTAGGAATTAATCTTCCTTAAAGATGTACTAGCCTAATCATAAATCCTAAAGATATATTCTCTAAATAATATCTTAACATAAAATAAACCTAAATATATTATTCTCGTAATGATATATACGGAAAATATATCACACATACGATATTTATCTTATATCTCTAACACCCTCCCGCAATCGTAACGGCAGTAACACCAACGTTGCGATTAGATATTCTTCACTTTGTTGAAGTCGATCGAGTTGCACTACTCCGTTGATGTCGCCTTCAATTTTTTTTCTTCAATGATGAGAACATTCATCTTTTTCGAACTCATCAGTCATCAATCTAGCAGGAACGTCATTCTTTTCAAACCTGCAAATATAACAATTTTGGTTTTTCCAGAGCGAAACCAAGCTCCAATCAAATATTGGTTAAACCACACTCAAATCTTTTATTGGTTTTATTTTAGAGCAAAGCCAAACTCATATCCAAAAGAGCAAAATGATGCTCGAATCAACTCACAAACCCTGTCTCACGACATAAGGAGAACCTATATGTCTTGTCTCACGTAGGGGTGTAAATGAGTTGATACGTCCGTGAACTACTCGCGAACAAGCTCGGTCAAAGCTCAATCAAAACTCCTTTGTTAAGCTAACAAACAAGCTTGAACAAAATTCTTAAGCTCGTCAAATAAATGAACAAAGCTCGAACAATCACATCATGTTCGACTCGATAATGTTCATTAACAACTCATTTAAGTTCACTTATAAGCTTTTTCACGCCTAAATATAATTCGGTCAATTTATATATTCTTTACTCATACATATTTGTAAAGAGTACCAATTATTTAATCACCATATATAGACACGAAACTATATCATCATCTTTTCTATAAAAAGAAAGAAAACATCTTATATAAAATTAAATGGATATGTTAAAACTTGAAAGAAATTGTTTTAATGATAAATTAGGGCTCGAATTTATACTCGAAATGCAAACGAGTGTGTTCGTGAACAAAGCTCGAACAAGCCAAATTCTTAACGAGCCAAGCTTGAACAAGATTTTTAATAGCTCTTTCAAGCTCAAAATTGTTCGAACACGGATAATTCTTATCAAGCTTAGCTCGAACGGACTGAAATTCGGCTCGACTTGGATCGTTTGCAGCCCTACTCTCACGACACAATTAAGAGAGCCAAATTTTATTTTATTTTTTTAAAAAAATATAAAAAATCAAAAAGTAGAAATCTCAACGAGCAATACTACTATTGCATAGCGGAAGCAAATTTATGAATTCCACCGGTGGGTTTAACTTTCTAACCCACCGGCAGGGGAAAATGTTTGTAAACGCACACTCCCAAAATCTAACCTACGATGATAAATTAGAGAGGAAATAGAATAGAATAACTTGATCTTCTCATTAATCTCAACGTGAATATATAATGTTTACAATCTTCCTCCTTTAGAATCAAAAGATATACTAGAATAATAGGAAATTAACTAAATAGCTCAAGATAATATTTGCTAAATATATCCTCACACAAATAGAAGATACGATCATATCAAACATAATATATGATATCTTATTATCCCCCCTCAAATTGGAGCTTGAGGATTCGAAATGCTCAACTTGGAAAGAAGATAATCAAACTGAGATTTCCCGAGAGCTTTAGTAAAAATATCCGCAAGTTGAGATTTCGTCATAATATGGTGATCAAGGAGAAATTAAGCCATCATTAATTGCATCACGAACGACGAAATGATAATCGACCTCAATATGCTGCGTTTGTTCATGAAAGACCGGGTTCTTTGCTATGTGTAGTGCCGATTCACTGTCACAAAATAATTTAAATGATTTTTTGATGTTGAACACCCAGACTTAACAACAGAGCCTTTAACTAACCACTTGAGCTCGCAAGTTACAGTCGCCATAGACTTGTATTCTGCTTCTGCGGAGGATGTAGACACCGTATTCTGCTTTTTCGTTTTCCACAAAATTGGCAACTTGCCAAGAAACACTAGCCAACCAGACAATACAAAGATCACCTAATTAGAGGGCAAGTGGCCCAATCCGAGTCACACCATCCCTATAAATTTAAATCACAATCAAAACTCAAAAGAATTCCCTGTCCCAAAGTGCCCTTTAAATAGCGCACTACTCTCAATGTCGCTTCCCAATGCTTACTACGGGGCTCTTGCATAAATTGAGACAGTTTGTGAATTGAATAGGCTAAATCAGGCCGTGTTACCGCAAGGTATATTGGACGACCAACCAGCCTTCTATACGACTCTGGATCCGAAAGAAGCGCACCACTTGCTAGGTCGAGCTTGTGGTTTTGTTCAATCGTAAACTCACTTAGGTTTGCACCCAATAAACCTGCTTCAGAAATGATATCCAATGTATATTTTCGATCTTTGACATAAAAATAAACCTGCAGATAGAGCTACAAGCAACTTCGATGCCCAAAAAATAATTCAAAGGACAAGGTCCTTCATCTTGAAACAATCAATGAGATAGGCTTTAAGAACAGTAAGTTCAACAGAATTATTCCCAGAAATAATGAGATCATCGACATAAACTAAGACATTTATTTGAACGTTAGTCTCAATGAATGTAAATAATGAATAATCAAAGTAGGATTGTAAGAAACCATACTATCTTAAAGCCCGACCCTGACAAGCTTTGCGAACCAACATCTAGGATCTTGCTTCAAACCATATAGAGACTTGCGTAATCTGCAAACCAAGTTGGGATCCTTACTCTCAAACCTGGGAGGTAACTTCATGTATACCTCCTCATCAAGATCACCATGTAGAAATGCATTATGAACGTCTATTTGACGGAGTTCCCAATTTTTTGAGACTACTATGGCAAGAACAGTTCTGACTGTTGTCATTTTGGCCACCGAAGCAAACGTCTCATCATAATCAATGCCTGTTTTCTGATGATTACCAAACACAACTAAGCGAGACTTGAGACGCTCAACATTGCCATTAGACAAAAACTTGGTCTTGTAGACCCATTGGCTCCCAAGAGCCTTCTTTCCCGGGGGGAGATATACCAAGGTCCATGTGCCTTTGTCTTCTAGAGCTCGAATTTCTTCTTTCATGGATTTACGCCACTCATCATACTTCATAGCTTCTTTGAAAGATGTAGGATCCTTGTTTTGAACAATTGCTACAATAAAATTCTGATAATTCACAGAAAAAGTGTAACAATTTATATAATGTGCTAGGGGATACAGAGTACCTAGAGTCTGATTGGAAGGACGAGGCGAACTCTTAGCAACAACCGTGTGTGTAACAAAATCCCGAAGCAAAACCGAAGGACATTTTTCTCTAAAACCGTGCCCCAATTCACTGTCAACATATGCCGTGTGGTCAGGTGGCTGAGGTGTTATAACTAGCTCGGTGTACTAGCTCTAGTCAGTGGAAGCCTCAGCCAACTCTTACTCGATGCTCTGTTGCTGGGTAGTGGCAGCCTCGGTGCACCGCTGCCGGGCAGTGGCAGCCTCAGCCAGCTGCTGCTCGGTGCTCTGCTGCTAGGCAATGGCTGCCTTAGTGAGCTGCTGCTTAGTTTGGTGTTATTGATGCTGCTCGGTACTCTGCTGGGCAGTGGCAGAGGACTCCGCGGCCTCCCTACAGTCAACACCATTATGCCATGCGGTGGTCGCGGAGTGGGTTGCATCCCCCCTATCTTCCGTATTCATTGCAGTGTCATAAGCATTTGCACCATTGTCATCACAACCCAAATCATAAGCAGCAAAATCCACATGGAGATCATCCTTCGTATCACCAAAATTTGCATCAATATTTACATTATCCGGGCAATCAAAAGGAAACATATCTTCTACAAATTTCACATCACGAGAGACAAAAAATTCCTTTGCTTCAAGATCAAATAGCTTCCATCCCTTTTTCCCGAATGGATACCCCACAAAACACATTTATGGCTCCTACTAGCAAACTTATCCCCCCTAGTCTTTTAGTTGTGTGTGAAACACAAACAACCAAAAGTACGAATAGCATCAAAAGATGACTAATTGACTATATATATTTTCTGAAAAAATATGTATATACGAAATGTATGGGAGTTGATTTAGTTACTACCTAGATGGTAATGGTGGATTCATACGACGTCGTGCATTGATAACAATAGTTAAGGTGGTAATGTCCTCTCCCTTGAGTTGGCGTGCCTTGCACACATATCTCCACACATAAGCCGTAATGGCTTCAAAACGACTGTATGGTCTTATGGATGTCCAATGTTATCATTGTTGCTATTAGCAACTTGTTTGAGTCGTTCAATTTTTTTATTTGGTTAGGAGTTTAAAAATTGGAGTCACATTATTTTCCACTTTCCCTAACCGTACCCTACTTGGTTAAAAAATTTCATGCTTTCACCACCATCAACATCTCTTACACTAGATTCATAAACGTCCTCAGCTAGAAGGATACGTCAATCTAGTATTCTAGTAAAGGTAGGTGCAACCTTTAGGGGCTCTTCACATGTGAGCCATGTCCAATCCTTGATAAAACGGAACACACTCGCCCCGTCCACCACAATATGTGATGTAGTGATCCCAACACTAAAACCACCACATGCAAATTTTGTAATTTGCACAGACAACAAAGGAAGATCTTGGACTAGACATCCACAATAAACTATTTCAGGCAATAGGTTATAAAACTTATCGATGAGTAAAAATCACCAAAATCGGCGATTTTCATGGTAGACTCTTCTTTAGTAAGCTCGGCACCCAGTGTATTACACTCGAGCTTGAACCGACCACCTCCTACCTAACTCAACCGGCCAGCTAGAGGATAATATGGAACTAAGGGCCTCTTCTGATTTACTGAATCGAGTTGATGAACTGAACTGAACTGAGCTGAACTAAACTGAACTGAGCTAAAATGAACTGTTTATGAGAGAAGGAAATTAGGAACTGGACTGAACTGAACTGAATTGATTGGAGCTAAACTGAACTGAATTGAAATTAAACTGAAGGCCCTAAGACACGACTCAAGGAGTCTTTAAGAGTATTAATGATTTTTTTCGTTGGAATAACACAAAAATTCATGTTGAATTCGTTTATCGTAGAATCGTAGAAGTATACGACGTACGAATGTGTAATGATTGAAATATGATCAAGCTCTGTTAGTGGAAGTAAGCCATACCATGCTGGTTTAGCTGGTTTCACGATGTTTTTAAGATGGTTCTCATAGTTTTTTTTGGAAGTGGCTTATTATGGAATATAACTTCTTAGATAGCTTTAGTTTTTTTATGTATGCGTTGGTTATGAACTTGTCCATTGAGTTGTTTATCTATTTGTAAAAAGCTTATGACAGAGTTGAATTGGATTTTTTATGGGCAACTCTTTCTGCTTTTGGTTTTATTGACATGTGGGTTAGCTGGATTAAAGCTTGTGTTACCACAATATCTTACTCTCCCGTGGTCAATCGAAGTTCGTCTAATATGATTATTCATTCTAGAGGACTTCGTCAAGGTGGCCCTTTATCCCCAGTTTTATTTGTTATTTGTATGGAAGTTCTTTCAAAGAAACTTCTTTTGGATTCTATGAATAGAAAGAATGGTATAGGAATTAAATTAGCTCCATCTGCTCCAATTATTCCTTGCCTTCTCTTTGCTGATGATAGTTTGCTATTTTGTAAAGCTACTTCGGCATCCTGTACCCATATTCGAAATATTTTAGGGGAATTTTCTGCCTTCTTGGGTCAATTGATAAATTTTCACAAGTCTTCTATTGTCTTCTCAAAAATGGTCCCTTCTTCTAAAAAGAGGAATTTAACTAGTTATTTTAATATGACTCCTAAGTCTTTCTGAGGCAGATATTTGGGAGTTTTATTTAACTCTCGATCTTTTTCAAATCATAATTTTCAACATCTGGTAATCAAACCTGAACAAAAAATGAACAGTTGGTCTTCAAACACAGTGCTTAAAGCTGGTAAGACCATCCTTATCCAGAGTAATTTAGAGGCGCTACCTTCTTTTGCTATGTCCACAGCTTGCTTACCGAAAAATATTACTAATTCTCTTGATCAAATTAATAGAAAATTTTTCTGGAAACAATCGCCAAACAAATCAGCTATACCTATGATCTCAGGGGATAAAATATGTCAACCTAAAGATTATGGTGGCTTAGACCTCCGTAAAACCGAAGCGGTTATGTAGACACCCATTTGTGTCTCCCCAAAACCAAACCCAGTGATGAATGCCTTGCGTTGTGTTATTATCGAATTAGGTGAAAGTGATTTGAAAGCCAAGTGTTGCGGTTTAGTTTTAATTAAATTCTTTTCTCTCTGTTTTTGAAAATGACTTTATTTATTTGAAAACGTCCAATTCAGTTTATTTTGGTCCATGATAAGGGTCCAATAATGGTGTAGATGGATGGGGCTCGAAGAGACCTTTCCAACGATATATTATAAGCCCAATTCCGATGAATATTGAGGAAGTTATGGCCAAAATACTAAACTGGGCCCGGTTATTTATTTTAATACGGCCCAATGATCTAGAGGAGGGCCCAATATTAATTATTATTCCTAAAATTATTAGGATTAATTATAGTTTTCTAGAAGTTTCTAGAAAGTTCCTTTTAATTCTAATGTTGTTGATTTAATAATTAATTATCTTTAAAGGATTTTTATTTGGAATAAAATATTGTTTTGTTATCTTAAAAATATGTATTTTATCTTCTGTACGGATTCCGTAGATCAAGTTGATTAAAGATCGGATTCCGCGTGAAGAAAAACGCGCTAATAAAGGCTGTCGCCAAACGACAAGTCTGTCGCCGCGCGACAGACCCTGTCGCCTCGCGACAGACATTGTCGCGTCGCGACAGAGTTGATTCCTGGCGACAGCGTGGAGTTTTATTCCTTATCAAATTCTATGATTTTCCGGACTATCTTCATTATAAATAGGGTCCGAATTCCTGTTTTCAGGATCATCAACTTTTATGATCTCTCATCAACTCTCATCCTTAATTCTCTCTATTCTCTCTCTAAGCAATATAGCTTATTCTTCCTCTCTATTTCTAAACCAACCTTTTATTAAATACAATATTCCGCATTCACAAGATCTTGGAACACCTAGCCAAGTTCGAAGTTGCCTTCGCCCTAGACGTGAAAGGTTGATAATTTCTGAGGGTTTGGTCCAAAACTAGTCTAAACTTTATTTAATTTGATTTCAATTTGATTCTTTAATTATTGTTTATTTTCATTGAAGTTTAATAACTTGTGTATTTTGTTATTAGAAAGAGGTACGAGGTTTCAAAGTAAGTAGATTAGCTTACTCCCTATTTCTTTCACAATGTAGATTGCATGCTTATTATTGTTTATGATTCCTAGTATCATGTTAGGATGCTTTTAATGCTTTCTAGTATCATGTTAGGATGTTTTTAATGCTTTCTAGAATCATGTTTAGGATGCCTTTACTCTTTCTAATATCATGTTAGTACCATGTTAGGTTTAAAGCTTTGATCTTTATTGTTTAGTGACATGCTAGGGTTTGTTATTAATCTTGTTAGTATCATGCCTAGGATCTTGCTATTATTATCAAGCTTTATTATTAACATGATGGTCATTATTATTTATTGTTTATTATTATGTTGCTTGATTTATATTGTTATTGCTTGATCACGCCTTTTATGCAGGTTTAAAGGGAATTTGTACTTGAAATCACGCTTAATAAGATAATTATCAATTTGGTTTAGGCTAATGTGATTTTAATTCAAGTGATCGCCAATAATAGATTTATTTGTGCATTAAATTTCAACCAACATAGATTAAACAGGTTAGGTTTAATATAATGTTTGTATGTTATTCGAAAAGCGCACATGAATACGAGCAGAACAAAGTAGAGGCCTATTTTATAGGGCGGGTCCTTTCTTTTGTAGATTGGATTCGTACCCTCATCCCCGGACCCTGTTTGGTTTAAGACCTTATGGAGTTGATGGTCCTTTTGGATTGTCTTTTGGGTTTACAAGTTCCTAAAACTTGTTGGCGACTCTTTTTGCTCTTTTTCTTTCCCTTTGGAACGCCACCGTACTTTAGTGTATGATCACAGTGGGGTTCAAGTTTGGGGTTATCGTAATGCTTGAAATATTCCCTACAGTTTTTGGCGACTCCACTGGGGAGGATTTCTATTTATATTCCTGAAATTTATTTAATTTTGGCAATTATTTAGAATGAGCGGATGAGACTCGAAAAATTCTAAGTATTTCATGTGCGTGATTTGATTAACATTATTGTCATATGCATTAAAAGGTCCTCATGGGAGCACCCCATGAGTCAATCCATAGGAATTTTACACGTAGGAAATTTGAGAAATATCTTTCATGACTAAAATCGAAAAGATGATGCGAAATCTGGAAAATTCGAAGAACACAGAAACTTGCCAAGGCATGAAGGAACTAGCGTCTAGAAAACAGGGCTTGTCGCCCGTAAAAAGTTTCTGTCGCCTGGAGAGAGGAGCTTTTTTGCGGCGACAGTCCCTGTAGTCTGGCGCCAAGTTCTTCCAATACCGAGCCAGGGGTCTGCCTTCTTGCTTTGACCATTTCTAGTGTTGTTGGCTCAATTTTGCTTATTGATTGAGTCATTTTCTCACTTTTCTGAACCCATATGTGTTCTACATATGGATATAACCCTCTGGGGGTTCCTGCTTCACCTGCCCAATGGAATATTCCACTATCATGTGCAAAGTTCAGATTTGGGTACGTGTAATGTTTGTGAATCCACCAAACCATGGAGTCGAGTTCGATTTCATCACGAACTCGCGGAATCCTGTCCATTCGCTCCAACCCTCCCGGTAGGCTTGTGTGCAATGCATATGGATTCTCAACCATGGACCTTTTTGACTTAACCCATATCCTTGAACTTTAGAGAACTAGAGTCATGGTTAGGTTGCAAACTCATCTTGTGACTATGTGAACTACTTGTGCACCCTTGCTTGTATATATTATATATGTGTTAACCGTTTGTTTGACTTGTGATTAAATCTAAATAAACTAACCAATGACTAAAGGAATTTTTTTAATTAATTAATTAATTAATTTGAACTAATAAACAAGCCTAAAGTCGAGTCATAGTTCCTTTAAGTCAACCCGGATTTTTATTCCCGTATACTGCACATGCGTCAACTTGTTTTGGTCATAGCCGGAGTTCTAGGAAGAACCACGAGTCGTATAACCTATGGATCCTGTAGCCCCGAGTTTTATCTTTAATTTGGCGTTGGTTTCGTCCCAATCAGAGTCACAGATTAAAAGTTATTACTAAAATACTACAGCCTGTCCAGTTTAATGCACATACGTGAAGTCTTAATTTAGTCTTTGCTTAAGTCTAGTCACATTGTCTAGCCACATGTTCATGACGCAAGTCTTAACATGTTACCTAAACTCACTAGTCTTAGCACACACTTTGCATATGTCGCCATGACCATGTCTTAGGTTCATGCATGAGTCGTTTTTCCGTCATTTGAGTTGGGGGTCCATTCTTTTTCCAATTCTTCCACATTTCTTCATCTACATCTTCTTCCTATTCTCCACATACTTTCTTCCATATTTCTTCATCCACATCTTCTTCCCACTCTCCACATACTTTCTTCCATATTTCTTCATCTCCATCATCTTCCTACTCTCCACATACTTTCAACACACATACCATTCCCTTCATTCTTTCATGATCTCTTCCCATCTATGCATGTTGAATCGAGTTCGAGTCATGTGATTGACAATAATAATAATAAAAAAAAGGAGTAATGATGAGACAAAACACAAGGCAAGCTTCTCACTAAGATTTCATGCTTTCTTCTTCTTCTTTTTTCAAACCTTTCCCCCATAAGTCTAGCATAGGCACCCTTTGTCTACCTTAGATTTATTACATAGGTTTTTTTTATTTTGTTCCCCTTTAATAAAATGAGCATTTTAATTTCTTGCATATGATCATTGCATTATTAAAAAAATTCGCCGAATTAAGCACAAGGTATACCAATGATTTGAGGCACCCCTTGTAGCCATGTCATATCATCTTCACCCTTCAAATATATGATCCTTTTCTTGATAAACCACTTTGAGCCTCGTCTAACGATGGACCTTTCATTTTTTCAACCCACATCTACTAACCTTGGGATGGGATGGTGTGTAACTTACGCAAGTTCCAAATATGAAAGCTTGAGTGATTTCAAAAGAGTAAAATAAAAATAAGCAAAAATGAATAAAAGTGTACAAAAGGGCAAGTGTTCCAATGTCTTGGATATAAAAATATCTTTGATAAGAACACGTCTCAGATTGCGTCTCTTATCGAGTGCTCGGTACCGTGCCTCAGAAACATGAATGCCAAGTGAGTGATAGACCGCATGATCGAGATTGTCCACACTTATAAAAAAAATGCGAATATGAAAAATGCAAAAAGCAAAAAAAAGAAGAGCAAAAACAAAAAAGAAAAAAAGCTCAAAAAAGAGAAAACTCAAGCATAAAAAATACAAAGATTCAAAAGCAAGGTTGCACACCTTGGGGGCTTATCTAGGGTCTTGAGCCTTTATCCCCTTCTTCTCTAACCTTTAGCCTAACCACGTTACAACCCTTAAAAAGACCTTTTTGAGGTATACACACACTTGTGCGAGGTTCGGCTAGAGCTACGTTTGGCCTGATTCCTAAAGGATACGTAGGCAACCTCATATTGAGGTGCGGCCATAATAAAAATGCATTCATTTTCACATTCACACACTTACACCACGATCATATCAAGGGATCTCCAATGCTCATCCCTATTTACTTAGAGCTAGACTTGGGGGCTTGATCCTTACATCATTAGCCTACCTAGCCTAAGAGTCATCATTATTTGACTCTTATTAAATAATACTTTTCCATACACTTAGCCTTTGCAGCTTAACTTTAGTGTCACTTTCACACACATCACAGATACATGGCCAAAGATACTTCCCTTAGGAACCTTTTGTCATGAAGTCTTAGCATAATGTTGAAGCATGCTTTGTCATATCACACATCACTCATCACTTATAATCATCATTGTATCAAAGTATGAAGTGCTTAGCCTCCGCGCCTAAGTTACCCAAATACTTTCATAATCGAGTCAACTAAGATAGCTTAGGATGGGTTACTCCTTATACCTTGAGGAATAATATCAAATGCATATACTTGACTAAGCTCATTCAACATGCACCATCAAACACTTCGATTCTTTTTCGCGTCTTTCTTTTTTCGGGAGAAAGTCGGTACCCTCCACAAAAATGACGGAAAATTTTTTCTTTTTTGCATTTTCGAGTCGCACGCCACACACGAGTCATGTACATTGAGTCATGTCGTGTCAATTCACCTTGGGTCAACCTCAAGTCAGTCAGTCACATTGAGTCAACCTCAAGTCAATCATTCACCTTAGGTCAACCCTAAGAAACACATCAAGCCTTAGGTCAACCCTAAGAAAAACACCAGCAAAGTCTTTTGGCAATTCTTTTGATTTTTACAGGATACAACCATTCAGCAAAGCTCCTGTTCGCAGCCAACCGAACGATCGCAACAAGCATTCAAGTATCATCAAGCTCTTTTGTTCAGAGACGCGTGGACATATCATCAAGCTCTATTGTTCAGAGACGCGTGGACATATCATCAAGCTCTATTGTTCAGAGACGCGTGGACATATCATCAAGCTCTATTGTTCAGAGACGCGTGGAAATATCATCAAAGCTCTTTTGTTCAGAGACGCGTGGACATATCATCAAAGCTCTTTTGTTCAGAGACGCGTGGACATATCATCAAAGCTCTTTTGTTCAGAGACGCGTGGGCATTCTATCAAGCTCTATAGTTCAGAGACGCGTGGACATCTCATTCTATCAAGCTCCATTGTTCAGAGACGAGTGAACATTCCTCAAGACGAGTGAACAATCCTCAAAAAAGACTCCATTGTTCAGAGACGAGTGAACATCAACAACAGCAAGATGGCGTTCTCTAGCTTGTAGAAGGTTGTCAAAATGCAACAAATTGGTTACCTCCAGAGACGTGTGCTCGACGGTGCAAGATACGCGTTTCTTAACTCTTTTATCTGTTTAACTAACATTGTTTGCAGGTATCGGCGTTATAAGAATGATTTGGAATCGCAGAACGTTTTGAATCATTCTCCGTCCCTATCGATACTTTGACTTTCGTTTTTTTGAAACATAAGTTTCTTCAAACTCAGTCAAAGTGGGGGCTTCTGTAGACACCCATTTGTGTCTCCCCAAAACCAAACCCAGTGATGAATGCCTTGCGTTGTGTTATTATCGAATTAGGTGAAAGTGATTTGAAAGCCAAGTGTTGCGGTTTAGTTTTAATTAAATTCTTTTCTCTCTGTTTTTGAAAATGACTTTATTTATTTGAAAACGTCCAATTCAGTTTATTTTGGTCCATGATAAGGGTCCAATAATGGTGTGGATGGATGGGGCTCGAAGAGACCTTTCCAACGATATATTATAAGCCCAATTCCGATGAATATTGAGGAAGTTATGGCCAAAATACTAAACTGGGCCCGGTTATTTATTTTAATACGGCCCAATGATCTAGAGGAGGGCCCAATATTAATTATTATTCCTAAAATTATTAGGATTAATTATAGTTTTCTAGAAGTTTCTAGAAAGTTCCTTTTAATTCTAATATTGTTAGATTTAATAATTAATTATCTTTAAAGGATTTTTATTTGGAATAAAATATTGTTTTGTTATCTTAAAAATATGTATTTTATCTTCTGTACGGATTCCGTAGATCAAGTTGATTAAAGATCGGATTCCGCGTGAAGAAAAACGCGCTAATACAGGCTGTCGCCAAACCTGTCGCCTCGCGACAGACATTGTCGCGTCGCGACAGAGTTGATTCCTGGCGACAGCGTGGAGTTTTATTCCTTATCAAATTCTATGATTTTCCGGACTATCTTCATTATAAATAGGGTCCGAATTCCTGTTTTCAGGATCATCAACTTTTATGATCTCTCATCAACTCTCATCCTTAATTCTCTCTATTCTCTCTCTAAGCAATATAGCTTATTCTTCCTCTCTATTTCTAAACCAACCTTTTATTAAATACAATATTCCACATTCACAAGATCTTGGAACACCTAGCCAAGTTCGAAGTTGCCTTCGCCCTAGACGTGAAAGGTTGATAATTTCTGAGGGTTTGGTCCAAAACTAGTCTAAACTTTATTTAATTTGATTTCAATTTGATTCTTTAATTATTGTTTATTTTCATTGAAGTTTACTAACTTGTGTATTTTGTTATTAGAAAGAGGTACGAGGTTTCAAAGTAAGTAGATTAGCTTACTCCCTATTTCTTTCACAATGTAGATTGCATGCTTATTATTGTTTATGATTCCTAGTATCATGTTAGGATGCTTTTAATGCTTTCTAGTATCATGTTAGGATGTTTTTAATGCTTTCTAGAATCATGTTTAGGATGCCTTTACTCTTTCTAATATCATGTTAGTACCATGTTAGGTTTAAAGCTTTGATCTTTATTGTTTAGTGACATGCTAGGGTTTGTTATTAATCTTGTTAGTATCATGCCTAGGATCTTGCTATTATTATCAAGCTTTATTATTAACATGATGGTCATTATTATTTATTGTTTATTATTATGTTGCTTGATTTATATTGTTATTGCTTGATCACGCCTTTTATGCAGGTTTAAAGGGAATTTGTACTTGAAATCACGCTTAATAAGATAATTATCAATTTGGTTTAGGCTAATGTGATTTTAATTCAAGTGATCGCCAATAATAGATTTATTTGTGCATTAAATTTCAACCAACATAGATTAAACAGGTTAGGTTTAATATAATGTTTGTATGTTATTCGAAAAGCGCACATGAATACGAGCAGAACAAAGTAGAGGCCTATTTTATAGGGCGGGTCCTTTCTTTTGTAGATTGGATTCGTACCCTCATCCCCGGACCCTGTTTGGTTCAAGACCTTATGGAGTTGATGGTCCTTTTGGATTGTCTTTTGGGTTTACAAGTTCCTAAAACTTGTTGGCGACTCTTTTTGCTCTTTTTCTTTCCCTTTGGAACGCCACCGTACTTTAGTGTATGATCACAGTGGGGTTCAAGTTTGGGGTTATCGTAATGCTTGAAATATTCCCTACAGGTTAACTCCGCCTTTTTAGCTAAACTAGGTTGGAAAATATTCTCTATCTTTGGGTTCGTTCTATCACTGCTAAATATCTAGCTCACAAATCCTTTTTTTTTTAATATAGTCCTCAACCAAAGGACTCTTGGATTTGGAAAAAGATTCTTCAAATTCGCCCCCTCCTACTTCGTGGCCTTCGATGGAAAATTGGTAATGGTACTAGTGTTCTATTCTAGCTTGATAATTGGTGCTCTTCTGAAAATTTAATTACTATGCTTAATTTAGATATTTCGAATATCCAAAACCTAGATCTTACTGTTGATCATTTCATTTTGGACAATAATGAATGGAATGTTTCTACTATGTCTCTTTATGTTCCGTCTAATATTGTCCGTTTTATTAAAGGAATCCCACTTCCCTCTTCAGTTATTCAAGATGAGCCTTGCTGGGGTTTTCTCTAACACTGGTGATTTTACTGTCAAATCGGCTACTTGGCTTGCTCATAATATCTCTTCTCATACTAAATGGGAATTTTCTTGGATTTGGAAACTTGATATATCTCCAAAACTGAAAATTTTTATTTGGCAACTTCTTCATAATGCTCTACCTACTAGGGCTAATCTTGCTCATCGTCAGTTGGATATTCCTTTTGTGTGCCCCCTTTGTAATTGTCATGATGAAACTCAAGGTCATCTTTTTCTATCTTATTCATACACTTCTCAATTTTGGCATGCTAATGCTACTATTCGTTGGATTGGTCGAGTCCCTTTATCTACTGGTCTTTATTTTCTTTTTAAAGTTTTAAAGGTTAATTTCTCTATGTCTCTAAAAAAGATTATACCTTCTTTATGGAATATTTGGAAAAACTAGGAATTCATTGATTTTTGATGAAATTGCTTTTTCTCCTATGACTATTATTTCTCGTGCCCAAAAAATTTATCATGAATGGCAATTTCGTTCTTGTCTCGACTTTTTGGATACTTCTACTCTCGCTCTTCCTTCTTATCCTACCCCAAGGAGTATATGTGTCTCTTGGTCGCCCCCTCCCCCTAGTGTTATTAAAATAAATTTTGATGGTTCTGTTCGAGATGGTTCAGGGGCTGTAGGCATTGTTCTAAGAGATCATTTAAGAAATAATGTTTGTAGTCGTTCTTTTAATATTGGTATGAGTACTCCTCTTATTGCAGAAACTATGGCCCTTCGTAATGTTCTTCTTTTGTCGCAGGCTCATAATATTTCAAAAGTATTTATTGAAGGGGATAATTTGCTTATTATTAATATTTTGCAGGGAAAGGCTCAGTGTCCGTGGAAAATTTAGCTATTTATGGAGGACATTAAGGAGCTGATTCGAAATTTCACCTATGTTGATTCGCGCCACATTTATAGAGAGGATAATAGAGCAGCAAACTATGTTGCTTCTTTGGGCCATTTTATGTAAGCTCATCAAGATATCAATCCGTTTATAGATAGTAAGTTTTCTTTTTTTATTTATTCTGATAAGTTAGGGTATAGTCTTGAGAGAAGATTATCCTAACTTCTTGTTCACCTTTTCATTTAAAAAAAATAAAAAAAAATTGATTATCCTAACTTCTTGTTCACCTTTTCATTTAAAAAAAATAAAAAAATTTGTAGAGCCAAATTGCTTGTCATGCTATCGGCCCCATCCATTAGACAATGTGTAACACGGTTGTAGGGTACAACTGAAGTGAATTTGAATTTGTGTTGTTGACTTGTTATGCTGTTATGCACTTATTTATGCCATTAATTATTTTTTTAAAATTTTTGTCCCGTTAGACCATGTGTAACACGGTACATGATACAAGACATGTTTTATACGAAGTACTTTTTTTTTTTTTTGAATAGCAAAATTATTTCATTAATCAAAAGTTATACGACATCTACAATAGAGATTTGACGTTAACAAATATACAAGATATTGAATCAAATAAAATATTGCTTCATAAAAATTACGATCGTCGAGTAGATCTTGCACTGTGGAACATCTCCCACTTATATCGCTGGAAAATACAGCCTTGTTGGAGAGATAATCTAGCGATCCTTTATAGCCGTGAACATGTTTTCCTTCTGATTCATCTGTTGTATTCGAAACTTGATAACTTTTTCACCAATGAAATAATTTCATGACAATCCATTAGATCTAATATTATGGATTTAAAACAAATAAATTTCTCCCCTGAAAAGAGGAGATAAACCTTGTCTTTCGAAGGAGGTCGAAAAACCCTTGTCTTCCAAAGGAGATTGGAAACCCTTTCTTTCGAAGGAGAAAAGTTCCTCCCAAAAAAAGGAAGCATTATTATAAACCTGAAAAAAAATCTAAAGAAACAAGGATTGGGGCTTTCCACCGGTTAAAATCGATGGAAGCCCCTTCAAAATTCAACAATGGAGGCTAGGGTTTTGGAGAGCGGAAGGAGAAGAGAGGAGAGAACCTTTGATTTTATACGAAGTACTTACTAGTATATATAATGAAGATGTAAAAAACGGTCTCAATCTAAATTAATCAATTAATTCAAATTTTGACTTGTATAAATATAATAATTTATCATTGTTTAAATTTTAAAAGGAACTTTTGTTAGAAATTACCTAATAAAACCTAGATTTTGTGAGACCTACTTAATACAAAAAATGTTGTAAAAAATTACCTAATAAAACGTAAAATATTGTAAAAAAAAGGAAAATTTGTAAATTACCACCCAAAAAGGGGACCTGTTTTGAAATTAGCCACCCGTTAAAATTTTTATTTTAAATTACCACCCCTTAAATTAAAAAAATATTCAGATTACCACCTTTTTAGAAGGCCCCACCCAACGGCTAGTAACAGCTACTTTGATTCTTGTTACTGTCTCCCTCCCCGATTTTTTTATTTATAAAGTTTCGAACTTCAATTCACAATTTGTTCCCCAATTTCAACCAAATTTTCTCAAATTTCGCCTTTTAATGTTTGAAGAAATTATCCTCACAAGTGCATACACCCAATTCGCAAGCAAGGTATGAATCCACTTGTTTTTGATTTAGGGTTTTTCGCCAACAATAAATTGGGGTAAATAGTTATATTTAGGAATTAGGGTTCTTGGGAAAATTGAATTGGGCATTTTTTACAATTAGGGTTCTTGGGGCAATTGAATTGGGCGTTTTTTACAATTAGGGTTCGGAATTGGGCGTTTTTCACAGTTAGGGTTTTTGGGGCAATTGAATTGGGCGTTTCTCTTAAATTTGATTTGATTCGAGTTGATGGTGTCCAATTTTGTTGATTAATTGTTTATTATGTGTTGTGTTTTCATGTTCGAGTTCAAACATGTTAGTAGTGTTGTTCTTGTCAATGAATGTTTTGAATGGTTGATTGTTGGATCAAGTTGTAAGCTAGTCCCTTTTTTGTTTTTGGATTATGTCTTGCAGAAATGGAGGAGAATAAGTTGGTTAGGTCGAGGGGAAGGAAGAAGGAGGGAAAAGATTGATGATGTTTGAGCAATTAATTGAAGAAATTGATGAGGGAAGTTCTTTTCTGAGTTTAATACGTCAGTGAGAGGGTTAAGTCGAGGGGAAGGAAGAAAAAAAAGGAAAGAAGTTAATTAAGTGGGGCCCTCAAACGGAAATTCCACCGGATTTTCTAAAAAGGTGGTAATCTGAATATTTTTTTTTTAATTTAAGGAGTGGTAATTTAAATAAAATTTTTAACGGGTGGTAATTTCAAAACAGGTCCCCTTTTTGGGTGGTAATTTACAAATTTTCCTAAAAAAATCTACTTTTTACTTAATAAAAAGTAAAAATGTTATAAACTAACTTTCACTCAATTAAACTTTTTAAAAGGTAGGGATTAATTTTAAGTCTAGTTATTGTGATAATTAGTCTCAGCCAAATAAATGTCGTGACAATAATCAAAACCTAAGTAAGAAATTAAAACGAAAAACAAATTTCAAATACATCAAAATCCTCGCATTTGATCAATATCATTCACTTGAACACAAAAGGTTTCACAAAATTAATGGTTTTTATTGATCTTTCACCACAAATAAAGGCAGATAAACATACAAATGTGCGAAGTTATATTACCAACCCTGTACCCAATTGTTTGCCCCAAACCATAAATCCATTTTATTAAGGCTTTGGACAAAAAATGGTGCACATGGGTTGACACAAATATCAATGAGGAGAGAGATAGAAAGAGTGCAGGTGGGAAACATGCCAAAAGTAGTATGGGGCAATCTTTTAGGGACACCTTAAAAAGAAAGTGAAGCAAATAATTAGGGACAGAGGGAGTACATTACAAGCAAATGGTAATTTAAATATGCTAAAGATGAAAATAAATGAATAAAGATAAAGAAACAACATTAAAACTCAAAAGTAGTGTTGTAGAAACAAGCAACTGATGCCATATATGGATATGGGCATATGGCATGCATACAAAATTGCAAATCCCACATCTTAAAGCTACCTAGCAGGTTAGCAGGTCGTACCTCCAGTGAACGCACGATACTTATTGCAGGCAGTTTGCCAGGCAATATTGGCCTGGGTAACACTGTTTTTTACAGCCTGAGTCGGATTGCTATAATAATTGGCTCTAACAATGTCCCGATTCTTATACTGCTGATCCAATTCGGCCTTCGCAGCTGCCACTAGATCTGCTGGATCTGGTTGGGCAACTGTTGTTATAGTATAACTGATAACCAAAAGTAATACCAAAAACATTCCATTCCTATTTCCAAACACCACCTTATTATTCTTACCTATTCTACAACCACTTAATAATAACTTAGACAAGCGGTATGTTTATTTATAACAAGAGAACTAGCTTATATTTTCTCAAAAAGAGAACTAGCTTATATACTGGTTTTAAATGGATAAATCAATGCAATCATTAACCAATTATCATATTTAATTACATGACATTATGAATTTCTAGTGGGAGAGATGTAATTTCGAATATAATAATTGGACGGCCGATTTTTTTGGATCTCAAATAGTCCCCATCAATCAACATGTCACGTTGAGATGGTTGTTTTTTGTGTTTTTTTTTTCCTTTGACCAACAGGGTTAAGGAGCTAGTCGCCTAGTCCCCGTTAATATCATATATCAACAAGCCATGTTGATATCATGGCAATATGGTAAATAATTGGAACTTTTTCTGACATGTGTTTGTAAAGTATGGGAATGCTGATTAAGACTCCATAGCTGCAATATTTTATTGCAATAGTGTAACGGTCTTAACTGGACGGCAAATTTGACGTCATCTCCTTCATTCTAATGAAATCTGGGTAAACTTGGTGAGAAGGAGAGAGAATAACAAAGTAGGAGAGAGAATAACAAAGTAGGAGAGAGAACAACCAGTTAAATTTAAAAACAATTCACCATTACAATTGAGCAACTCCTCCACAGACTATCAACTTTGCGATTACCCCGCTAATTGAACAACTCCTCCATCGACTCCGAACAACTGGTCATCAAATTTGCGATTAGCCCGGCTATTCAACAACTCCTCGACCAGCCAGCAAATGCACTGCCGGAAATCAAGATCGACTTCTCCGGCCAACTCCTCAGCCTTGTCCAGTCCACCGCCACCATTTTCCGGTAACTTCGCCGCCGTAATAAACGAAAACCCTAAGATTAAGGGGTGAAATAAGGGGCATGTTTAACCCCAAAGGATAGGAATTTTGTCGCCATCTTTGATTTGTAAATTGCAGCCGACTATATCTCCATTAATGGTTTCAATTTGAGTGATGAAGGAAGTGAATATGGAGATTTCAAGAAACAAATAGAATAGAGCGGTTACCAGACGTTAACGTGGCTTCCATTTCAAAACGGGAATAACTTACAAAATGGCTTGTTTTATTTTCTTTACATTTTTGCCCCTAACTAAACCATGTGTAATGACACCAGTACCCTGATATTAACAAAGGGATGTTGATATCTGATATCAACTTGGATTACTCTAAGGTTAAGCATTTCTCGATTAGTGACCCAACTCGAACCCGATTCGACCAACCCAATATAGTATCAACAAATTAAGCTAGTCTCGACGATAGTTTGAGATTCCTTGCTGCCTTTTGTGTTCGTTCTTAGAGCAAGTTTAACCCCCCGTCTTAAGACTTGGATGTGACATCATTTTTGGTGGTCCCCATTGGAATTGATGTCATCAAATTCTTATTAAGGTTCACTAAGATTTGCACAAATTTATCACTTTAGCCCTAAGACTCAAATATATGACATATTATATGTAGAAAAGTGTAAAAAAAGAAAAAAAAAAAAAAAAAGTAATAATAATAATAATAAAAATAAAAGTGAGGTGAGTCTCAATCTCAAGTCTTAAGTTGAGTTTTAAAATTTGAAACTTGCTTGAGATTTAAAAAGAAAAATAGGAAAAATCTTAAACATAAGTTTTAAAACTCAAAATAATGATGTCACCTCAAGCCTTAGGCTAAACTTGCTCTTAACATCACCATTCCTCGATTGTTTCTTTGTCCACTTCCAACATTCAATTTAATGTGGCCCTTGATGTAACAATAATTGCAAGCTAAGTCTTATTATGGAAGTAAATACCAATAGAAGGTACTGAAGTTTGTTGTACGTAGAGTACTCAATCCAAAAATCACCTACTATATAATAGGTTACCATTTCCCAAAAAAAAAAAAAAAAAAAAAAAATTGCTGACATAATAATAGAGGGTATCAATATTTGGTAACAATTATAGCCTTACAACTTTTTAAATTCACCTTCTCTCTCCTCCCTTCACATGTTAGCCTCTTATTCTTCACTCAAAAACAAAGACCAGACCACCACCAATTCCACCGTCACCCCCTCACGGTCAACTCCAAAGACAAACACCAATACACCATTGCCACCAAAAACTCCAAATTCTCTCTCTTCCTCTCCAAAATTTGACCAAAAAAGGATAATTAAAAAAAATTAAAAACCCCTTCCCACTTCCATCTCCTTTGCCGAACTGACCACCTGACCACCTTGAGCTCATGTTGCCGCAACAGCAGCTCAACCAAACCACTGGCAGCTCCTCTCTCGCCAACAACAACAATTGACGCAAACAGCAACTCACAGCACACTCATACCGCGGCGATTTCATCACCATGTTAGTAATAAAGCCATTGCAGGAGCTTGACGAGAAACCAAAACCTGAACCTCCTCCTTCTTCGTCTCACCATTCTTCAACGACCACTGCAAAACCACCCTAAAAATCAACAACGCAACCGATAACAACACCGGAATCTGCAGCATTTACCGAAAATCACCCCACACCAAGGAGGAACAACAACTTTATCAGAAATCCAAAATTCTCCTTCTCACTCATAAATCAGGCGAAGTGATCCGTTGATTGCGGCAGCGGTGAGATGCAGGCGAAAACGAGGGATTTGAGAAGTGACTTGGGGATTTAGGTTTACGAATCTAATGAGAGAGATTGGAGATGTGACATGATATAGCTTTAATTTAATTTTGCTAATAGGTTAGGTCTTGTGCATGCTCGGTTATTGTCATTATTATTATCGATTTAATGTTATCATTAATTGATAATTAATTGATACGGAGTATAATATAATTTTTTTTTTTTGAATAAGATATAATATAATATATAAACTATATAAATTTGTCATGGACAAAATTAAAGTATTTGACATAATGAAGCATGGAATATCATACTTAACTGACATTCTTATGTTTCAACCATATAAGAAAATCTATATTAGCGGAATATAGAAAGATGAAGATCAAAATTTATTAAAGGAATAAAAATATGTAAACTAAAATAAATTCCTAAAAAACCATAGAAAGAAGAATTAACAAAAGGAAGACGATGTGATAAGTTTTGACAAAAACTTATATACCTATATACTTATCAGTGATCATATATTGTAATGTCTTGTTTTTAGTCATTAACTTTTGTCTATCTCAATTGTATCCTTGAAGTAGATATTATGTTTGCCACACAAAAACTTATAGTAGAATATTGTATTTTTTAAAAAATATTTTTCAAAGATTATATTTTGTGATTATATTTTCCATATTTTTTTTGATCAAATTATATTTTCCATATTAGTTAATTGAATGTCAATATTAAAAAAAGGTAAATATCATTTCTATTTATATAGTAATTAAATTTTACAAATAATTTCCTTAAATAAACTTTCTGTTAAATTATTTTTTAAAACAAAATATTAAGGACACACTAGAAATTGACATGTGTTATTGCTAGTGTGTCTTTTAGTATATAGTTATTGATTATTAATGATTCCATTTTTGTAATCGAAAATAGGCTGCTTGTAAGGAGAGAAAGCTCTCAAGCTTCTTTAATGGAGGACAAATATACTTGCAATTTTAAGATTTTTTTTTTTTTTCAGTACCTTCATTTATTGTTGTCAGACAAATTAAATTTTTTTTTTTAGCTTACTTTAACCGGTTGTACAAAGTAATTTGGGGAGATTACCTGTTTAGTACGTTATTTGCAACTTTCCAAACTCCAGTACCTTGATTGCAACTTTGGCCAAACTTCAGTACCTTGACTGCAACTTTGTCCAAACTTCAGTACCTTTCGGTGGTATTTACTCCTTATTATGGTCATGGATCAACTTCACTTTCTTGACTTGAACTGACCCTTGTTCTCTCCCATTACCACCATCACTAAGCTAGTAGAAACCCTTCTCAAGGTTCTACCTCTTACAAACAAATCATCAATGGAAATATTAGATGATTTTGAAATTATTAATTGATTATTAATCAATTCCCTTTGGGTCAAAGCATCTCTAACATGAATGTCTTTATACTCATGAAGCCATCTCTACCATACAAGATGGCTATGTGAAAATGCTCATAAGATAGTGGCAATGAATATAACAAGTAAATTGCAAGATTTTCATAATCCAAAGTCATTTACTTCGCCCTATATATTATTAATTCTAAATATAGTCATCGTGATAATTAGTCCCAGCCAAATGTTACAATAATAATCAAAACCTATTGTGTCAAAAAAAAAAAAAAAAAAAAAAAAAAAAAAAAAAAAAAATCAAAACCTAAGTAGTAAAACGAGAAACAACTAACTAATTCTCCGCAGTATGTACATCAAATCCCAAAAATTCCTAGTATTTGATCAATAGAATACATTTGAACAGAAAAGCTTTCACAAAATTAATAGTAATTTATTATTGATCTTTCACCACAAATAAAGACAGACATGATACAAATGTACAAAGACGTATAACAAGTAAACGGTAATTTAAGGACAATTTTATATATTGTGGTCATTGTATTAGATCAAATCACAATCGTTCATTTTTTATTTGCATTAGTCAAAAGAAATAAACAGTTGTGATATGATCTAATACAATGACCACAATTTGATTATGATCACTCAAAAGCCATCTGTAATTTAAATATACAAAAGGTGAACATAAATGAAATATTGATAAAAGAAACAACATTAAAACTCAAAAGTAGTGTTGTAGAAACAAGCAACTGATGATGCAATATATGGCATGGCATGGCATACATACAAAATCCCGGCCCACTTATCATAAGCAGGTCTTATCCCCAGTTAACGCACGATACTCATTGCAGGAAATTTTAAATTCAGTTAATCTGTTTACAGCGGCCTTAACCTGATTTCTATCTACAGTGCCTGTGGCATGTAAATTGGTGGGTATGACAGTATTCATTGTCTTGTGAACCATTTCGGGCTTCGGAACTACCACTAGTTCTGCTGTATCTGGTTGTGCAATTGTTGTTATAGTATAACTGATGACCAAAAGTAAAACCAAAAACATACCATTCCTATTTCCAAACACCACCTTATTATTATTCTTACCCATTCTACTACCACTCAACTTAATTAGCTTAGACAAGTAGTATTTTCTGATCCAATAATTAAATTACTCTGTGTAATGATGATAAGTGCTTGTTTTACAAAAGAACAAGACTAGCTAGCTTATATACTGGTTTTAAATGGTTTAAATTAATACAATGCAATAATCATTAATTCTATTCAATTACATGCAGCACGAATATAAAGTGGGAGAGATGTAATCTCGAATATAATCATCGGACGGCCAATTTTTTTTTTCTTTAAAAAAAAAAAAATTATCTCAAAAATTTCTTGTCATCATCATATGTTATGTCATTTCGAATATAATCATCAATTCATCGGACAACTGATTTTTTTAGAAAAGTAAAATTAATCTATTAATAAAAAAATTGCTACGACGTCTACAAAATATGTTCACATTTAACAAATACATAGCATATTAAATCAAATAAAAAACTCATATAAATTATGATCGTCAAAGATATCTTGCACTGTGGAAGATCTCTTATTTACATTAATATAATATACTTCGTAGAACTTTTTTGAAGAGACACTCTAACGATTTGTTATATCTAGGGATGATGATTTTCATCTACGTAATTCATCTAATCAACTGTATATGGGAAGTCGATAAATTTTGCGACCTCGTATAATTCTTCACCAATGTAACAATTTCACAGTAATCCATCAAAACAAAAAAAAAAATGCAAATCCCCCCTAAAAATACCCATTAGTGACACGCATTATAACCCAATCAATAGTTGGTGGCTTGGTGTGCTAGTGACTAGTTAAAATTCGGAGTGTTAGGTGCACTCAAATTATAATTTAGGTTGTTAAGACCAATTTCACCTTTTTACTAATATTTATATTATTCGTACTAATTTCGTGCGCGAGTGATACCGGTAGTTGTTAATTGATGGAGCTAGTGCCTAGTGGAGAGTTGAGGTACTCCACAACCATACCCTTGGT
Organism: Chenopodium album; assembly: GCF_948465745.1. NCBI lineage: Eukaryota > Viridiplantae > Streptophyta > Magnoliopsida > Caryophyllales > Amaranthaceae > Chenopodium > Chenopodium album. The sequence goes on from NC_137851.1 coordinate 13,353,654, forward strand.
GGGACCTATAGACTTATTATTATGGCCATGTTTGGTAGTAAGCTTATTGGGGGTAAATTAGCTTATTTGACTAACTTTAGCTGATTGACTAGTCAAACAAGCTAATACAAGTGTTTGGTAGTAAGCTTATTGAAAGAGCTTATTCCACTAAATAAGCTCTTTTTGAAAAAGCTCATTTTAGGAGCTTTTTCAATTAGCTTATTCATTAATTATTGTGAAATGACACTTATAACCTCATTTAATTTAAAATCCTATCTAAACTACCTACCCCACAATTAGCTTATTGGTCATTTCACATACTCAATCACCTTTAAGCTATCAGCTATTTACCAAACACTTTTATAAAATCAGTTAATACAATAAGTTAGTCAAATAAGTTAATAAAATCAGCTAGTCAAAATCAGCTAACTCAATCAGCTTCAGCTTTCAGCTTTCAGCTTTCTCCCAAACAGGGCCTATGTTTTTATCAGTTGAATGTTCATTGGGATATTAGTTAAATTGTGTTTTTAAAATAAACCTTTTATAGGATGGCGAGTGCTCAATTGGGACAGGCCAGATCATGGTAGCCTCTCAGCCATGGGCGTATGATTGCTTAGGGGGGTATGGCATAAGGAAGACAATTAAGGCATGAATATCATGTCTAATTAATATGTGGAGAGGCCCCCAAACTCTACATGGTGAGGCATATAAATATAATTTAATTAAGGTTTGAGAAGCTAAGCACACATATATGTGTGGCCGTGTGGGTGTGTGCATCACTTATGGGTTGTGATAACCATGATTTCATGAACACGTACTACATTAATGCATGAGAGGTAATTACTTTGACTGGTGGCTACCTAGCAACGAACTACCTTGGATGCCACATACGTGGCCATGTCGCCTTGGATGGTTCTCAGATTACAGGAGATAAATGGGTGGTAGTTACTTGCGTCAATATCCAATGATTTTCAATTTTTCACATATTATTTTTATTTTCTTTCCTTTCCTTAATTGTGTGTTATAGCTTCAATCCACTCCTGCTCTCAAAATAAAAGATCACATCGACAATTTAATCATGTGCCGCAAAAACCCGAAAGTTCATCATCATAAAAATATACATTGATAAAATCAAAAGTCAACTCCATCAATGGTTTACATAAGTCAAAAGAAATAAACAATTGTGATTTAATTTAATACAATGACTATAATTTAATTGTAGACACTCAAAAGTCATCCGTAATTTAAATATACCAAAGATGAACATAGATGAAATATTGATAAAAGAAACAACATTAAAACTCAAAAGTAGTGTAGAAACAAGCAACTGATGCCATATATGGCATACATACAAATCCCGGCCCACTTATCATAAGCAGGTCTTATCTCCAGTTAACGCACGATACTCATCGCAGGAAATTGTAAATTCAGTATTGCCCTGGTATAATCTTTTTATGCGGCCTTAACCTGATTTCTATCTATAGTGCCTGTGACATGTAAATTGGGTTTGACAGCATTCCTTGTCTTGTGAACCAGTTCGGGCTTCGGCTCTATCACTAGTTCTACTGTATCTGGTTGGGCAATTGTTGTTATAGTATAACTGATGACCAAAACTAAAACCAAAAACATACCATTCCTATTTCCAAACACCACCTTATTATTATTCTTAGACAAGTAGTATTATATGACTCTATTTAATGATGATAAATTGATAAGTGTTTGTTTTTCAAGAGAACGAGACTAGCTAGCTTATATACTTGGTTTTGAATGGATTAAATTAATACAATGCATTAATTATTAATTCTATTTAATTACATACATCACGTTATGAATTATAGTGGGAGAGATGTGACTTCAAATAAAATCATTAGACGGCCAATTTTTATGATTCTCATATACTCCCATTCATCGTCATATGTTATGCAATCAATTAACAGGCACGCTGAGATGCTGGTTTATTATTTATTTATTTATTTTGCACAAAGAAGTTCGTTTAACAGGCTTAATCCTTTGACACGGGCGAGTGATAGCTGTAACCTGTAATCCATGAGTCTATGAGAAACTTATTTTAAAATAGGAAAATTTGTTCGAAAGAATCACTTAAGTGGTCTCTTTTGTTCAGAAGGATCTATTAAGAAAAAAACTTGTTTAAAAGAACCACAAAAGACAGTTTAGGTTGTTGAGGGAGACCAAGGTCAATTTTCATGCAAGTCAACGCTAGACTCCGACATTGATCGTCACATGCCAAGCACGTGCTTCATTAAGTTGACCCAAATTTAACTTTTCCCTTTCTTCTTCTTTCCCTCTCCTCGAACCACAAACCATAAACCTAAACCATGAACCAAAATGTTATCTCATGAACCAAAATTTAATTTTTTTTTTCCTCATAATGGTTCAAATCCATAATTGGCATGCGAATCTTTCTTTCTTAGTGATTAAAATATTTTAACAACAAATAATAAGTAAACTTTTAAAGATATATTTCACCCTCCAATGCATAATCCATTCATTCTTAAAAAAAAAAAGAATTTTGGCATATTGACCAACTCTTGACAACGACTGACATTTTTAGCACTCGACATATACTACTACAAATTATTCTTACCCATTCTACTACCACTCAACTTAGCTTAGACAAATAGTATTATCTAATCGAATAATTAATTGAATTGGCTCTATTTAATGATGATAAGTGTTTGTTTTTCAAGAGAACAAGACTAGCTAGCTTTTATATACTGCTTTTAAATGGATTTAATTAATACTCACAATGCATTAATCATTTATTATATCTAAGAGAAAATTGTGAGAAATGACCTTTTAAGTAGTCGACTTTTTAAAAAAGGACCTTTTAAGTTAAAATTTGTGAAAAATGACTTTTTAAGTTGCATTTTGTTTGTAGAGGGTACTTGGGTGCTCTTGCGGCGTTGACTCCGGCGTTGACTATCACGTGACTTATTATTATTTATAAAAAAAAATTCCCCAAGTTTTCCTCTTTCCCGACCTAACCCTTTCACCCCCCCCCCACCCTTTCTCTCTCTTTCTCTCTCCTCCTGGAAACTTTTTTTTTTTTTTTTTTTTTTGAAAACCTCCTGGAAACTTAAACAACAAGACAATAAAATACCATAACACATAAAGATAAGGAAGATCACACTACTAGAAATGATCCATTTACCGATGGCCAAAATCCATCGGTAAAATTGTAAAAAACCATCGGTATATCATTTACTGATGGCTGTCATCGGTAAAAAACCATCGGATTATAATACGTCGGGAAAATCGAAAATACCGATGGAAAAACCATCGGTAAACTTAATACCGATGGTTTTACCGATGGTTACCAACTGTCGGAGCCTTTTTAAATCCCGATGGCAAAAGCCATCGGTGTTTTGTTCCCGATGGTCAAAGCCATCGGTATATTTGGATCACCGATGGCTTTTGGCCATCGGTAATTTTATTAAAAAAAATAATAAAAAATTAGAACCCCTGCCTACCTACCCCCTGCGTACGGCCCTGCCTACCCACCCAACACCGCCGCCGTAAGCCACTAAGCACCGCAAACCATCACCACAACCCTGTTCCACCTACCACCACCGCCGTAAACCACTCAACACCACCAACCACCACCCGAAACACCCTAAAAATCAACACTAAACAACCCACAAAAATCAACCCCCAAAGAAACCAGAAAAATCAACAAAAAATCAAATATTGATGAAAATTAAAGTTAAAAAACAATAAACACACGAAATTCAACAAACACACCACGAAAATGGTAGAAAATTAAACCCACAAATATCACACAAATAAATCCACAAAAAAAAATAACTTACAAAATTAAACAAAAAATCAACATACCTTTCAAATTTCTTCTTTTTTGGGTTTAAATGGTTAAACTCGACCATGAAAATTCTAGATCTGGAATTTTCATGGTCGAGTTTGACCAAAAAAACCGTAGCCTCGTGATGGTGATGGTGGTAACCCCAAAAAATTGTGCAGAGAAGGGAGGAGGAAAGTTAGAGAAGAGAAGGAGAAGAGGAAAAGGTGAAGATAGAAGAGAGAAGAAGAGGAGAGAGGAGAGAGAAGAAAGAATGAGAGGATAGAGGATAGAGGAGATAGAAGAGGAGAGAGAAGAAGAAGAGGAGAAGCGTGAATGAAGGAGGAAGAAAGAGAAAGTGAAAGGGGGCGGAGGAAGAAAGAGAAAGTGAAAGAATAAATTAGGGTTTCCTCTAATTTTTTTTTTTAATATTTTAAGAAAATACCGATGGCTAAATACCGATAGTATAAAAGCCATCGGTATTTTTATTTTACCGATGGCTTTTAACCATCGGTAAAAAAAAATTAATTTTCTTTTAAAAAATAAGATTTTACCGATGGATGAAAACCATCGGAAATAATATACCGATGGTAAGGCCATCGGTATTTTAAAAAATACCGATGGCTTGATAAAACCATCGGTAAATTATATTTTTACCGATGGATTTTAGTGGCCATCGGTATTTCCCATCGGTAAACGCGCGTATTCTTGTAGTGTCAAATTGTTAGGATTTAATTTATAGCATATTCATTCATTCATACTCCATATCTACATCAAAATATTGTTCATTAACAAAAATATCCAAAAGACGGGGCATAATTCTAAGTATAGACATAGTTTACCAAACACAAATGTTTACTACATTAATCAAATTTTAGATAAACAACTATGCTAGAAAGGTTGCGATGCTTGGAGTGCATTCACAGAAGCTGTCTTCCTTCTCTTGTTCCTTGTTGTAGTAGGTTTGCTGGCAAACTTTGATTTTTTTGATGTAGATGGTGCTTGTGAAGTTCCAGATGTTGTTGAAGCAGGGGTTAGTGCTTGTGAAGTTGCAGCTGTTGTTGAAGCAGGGGTTGTAGATGGTGTGGCCTGCTGTGAAGTGATGACCCCTTTGTCTCCCTTTGGTGGTCTACCACCTTTGCTCAAAAGTGGCCTGAAACATTTTGTTTTTGAATGACCTAAGCCACCACACCTTTTGCAATTGTTTTGCTTCTTTGTCCTGTTCACATACATACCCTCACCAAGTTCTTTCTCTCTGTTTTTCTTTGAAGGCCTGCCTGGCAAAACCCTATATGGAGGTGGGAGGGGTTTTGGCATGGTGGAGTTCTTCCATTGGTTATGACCTGGCATACCAGGGAACTTAGGAGAATAAGTTGCAGCATAAGTTGTTACATGATAGGCTGGATGCACATACTCTTCGTAGTTCAATCTTCTCTTTGCAATGTAAGCTAATGCATGCTAACATGGGATTCCCATCAAGCTCCACCTATAACAACCACAAGTTTTATTCTGAAGGTTCACAACATAGGTATCTTCCTCATGGTCCACTTCAAACTCAAAAATATCAGCTTGTCTGATTCTCATGTTGTAGACTTGTTTCTGTCCCCTCTCAATCATCTTTACAACACTTGGCATTATAAGACCATCAAAATCCTTTAAGCCTTCTCTCTTAGCACAACTTCTCATCATCACATATCTACGAATTCACTCCATCAAAGACAGTATTGGTTTAGTCTTAGCTTCTCTCAAGACATTATTAAAACTTTCACAACAATTATTCAACAACATCCCCCGACTTAGCTCTAGAACTAAAACCATGCCTTGACCAATGGCAAACTGGGATAGCATTTAGGTATTTGTATGCCTCTGTACTCATTTTCTTAATCTCATCCATATGGACTTTAAATTGATGCTGTATAATCACATATACATTATAAACCGTTGTTACTAAACTGTTCCAATTCTTTAAAAACAACAAGATATGCACATACATATGTACATTGATAGCAAGTTAGTTACTGCCAAGTATATATACATACCTTAGTGGAAGACCTTGCTGCTTTCCAAAATGACTCTTTGTATGCCTCTCCTGGGAACTTCTGTTTGAAGTTAATCCATATATGCCTGCAGCAAAATCTGATATCTGCAGTAGGCATAATTGTACTGAACACATCAAGAAGGCCCTACAAACAAGACATTAATAATTAGTTAACAAGCAAAGAGCATCAATAAAGTATTCTGAAACAAATGTAGAACACAAACCTTCTGTCTGTCGGACATGAAGGTAACATCATCATCTTCTAACTCTCTTACCCAAGTTACAGCTCCAGCAACAGACCCAAGATCTTTCACTAACAAGTCTAAAAACCAGGTCCAAGTCTCAGAATTCTCTATTTCAACCACAGACCATGCCACTGGGAATATGTTATTATTCCCATCTTTTCCCACTGCAGTTAGAAGAATTCTTGGGAATTTCCCTCTCAGATGGCACCCGTCCACCCCTAGTATTGGCCTACAACTAGCCATGAACCCTTCTTTACATGGTTGTAGGCATATGTACATTCTTTGAAACAAGAGAGTGGGGTTTACAATACTTGATAGCTTAACCACTGCGGTGCTTCCTGGATAATACTTCCTAATGGTCTCAACATACTCCCAAACCTTCTCATACTCCTCTACAACATTCCCATTTATCATTTTTAGTGCTATACTCTTTGCAATATAACACTTAGAGTACCCAACTTCAACTCCTAACTCTCTCCTTACTCTTTTCTAGAAGACAATTATTTTGTAAGTAGGGTCATCCCTAAAATCTTCAAGGTACCTTTCTGCCAAATACTGACTAGTTACTTTGTTGTTTTCATGTTGATGCCCACACACATGCTAACCTAAGACTCTTAATCTGAAACGTCTCTTCATTTTTCAATTTCTTACAGTGAACTTTGAACAAACATTTCCTCTTCTTCTTACAATGGCATTCTACCCTCTTGCCCTTCTTCCACTCACAATCACACCTTTGGGCACAAAATACAGTAATCCTTTTACTCTTGTTATGTAAAAAATAATAATTATACCCATTTTCAATTGCATGATGCTGTAAAGCTTTTCTGAACACTGCAGCAGAAGAAAATTTCATGCCCAAACAGAGCTTAATGGGTCTTTTGAAGTCATATTTAGGGTTAAAAACAAAATACTCAACCTCCTCATCATCAGATCCAACAACACTCCCTAATTCCTCATCACTTTCATTTAACTCATCATCACTATGCAACTGCATCCCCCCTACCTCACGATACTCACCAACAGCTTCATTGTTCTGGGAGGGGTTCTGATCACTCAAACTCCTAGCAACAGTGTCAGATATGTCAAAGTCTACATACTTTGCAAACAAATCATCATCACTTCTGTCCTCATAATCATCCTCACTCAAACACACATCTTCATCATTATTGAAGTCACTCAAACCATGTGCAACACTACCCACTACTTCATTTGAAATAACCTGAAATTTTTTTTAAGCCTTCTCTTGGGTTTTTTATGGGATAAAATAGTAGAAGTATGTTCTGGTTCTCTTGGGTCTTGCATTTTATAAACAAGGTACTGAGCGTTAAACTTGAGTGAATTAAATACTACACATTCAGTCTAACTATGCAATTGATTAATTCAATAAACAACTAAAACAATTATACAATAATCACAATAAATTAATCAAACCAAACTTCACAAATGTCCGTTTGCAAGTTAAAATAATCAAAAAAATAATAGTTAAGCATACCCTTAATTTGTGGGTCAATGATCAATTCAATTCATTATTTTATAGAATATTGACCACTTATCATCTCATATTACAGTAATAAACACACTAATCCAAGTAAAATGGACAAAAATTTCATATGCGACTTCGTATAAAAATTAAGGGTTTTTACCTCGTTTTTTGGATTTTAGTAAAGCTGAATATCAATTCTTTGAATTTCTTACAAGTTGACTTGCGTTTACCTTTCCTAGCCATTGAAATCGACAGCACAATAATTTAGGGCAAATGGTGAAAGTACAGGTTCCAATTTAGGCAAAAATGACGAAATTTAGAAGAGAGAGAAAAAAAACTTACCTTTTAATGTCAAAAAAATTGAATGCTCTGTCTTCAATTCATTGCTCACCAACAATGGCAAAAGTAGTAAATGTTTGGCCCTCCATTTGCACAGTACATAAGTGACGAATTAGAGAGGAGGAGAGAGAAGGGGAGGAAAATGAAAGGGTTAGGTCGGGAAAGAGGGAAATTTGGGGATTTTTTTTTTTAAATAATAATAAGTCACGTGATAGTCAACGCCGGAGCTCCGGCGTTGACCACCACACAAGAGCACCCAAGTACCCTCTACAAACAAAAAGCAACTTAAAAGGTCCTTTTTCACAAATTTTGACTTAAAAGGTCATTTTTCAAAAAGTCGACCACTTAAAAGGTCCTTTCTCATAATTTTCTCTATATTTAATTACATCACATTATGAATACACAGTGAGAGATGTCGAACATAATCATCAGACGGCAGATTTTTTTAGATCTCAAATATTCCCATTCATCGTCATATGTTATGTCATTACGAATATAATCATCGGACGACAGATTTTTTTTTGAAAAGTAAAATTAATCTATTAATTAAAAAACATATATGGACATAACATATTGAATCCAATAAAAAAATAATTCATATAAATAATGAATGACCGTTGGTGAGGTCTTGCACTATAAAACATCTCTTGTTTATATTGCTATAATACACAAGCTTTTTTGAAAAGGCACTCTAACGATTTGTTATACCCATACGTGATGATAATTTTCATCTAATTCATCTAAATGTTTACGAGAAATCGATAAATTTTTGCATTCTGTTTAATTCTTCCCCACAGCAATCCATCAATGCAGAAAAAACAAATTTGATCATAATAGAATTTAAGCAAATGTATGTATTTTGACCCCACTTGATTATATGCCTAGATTCGTCACTATGACCAGAACCATACCCTTGGTGGGATATATACATGGATGTTGAGGGGATATGAAATGACATATAGATTTAAGTTTTATTTTAATTTTAAGAGATGAACATACTATTTTATTGTTAATGTAATGTGCATTAATTAGTTGAACCTTGAACTTTAATTTATTATATTTGAAATAAAACACTTCATTCTCTTACTTAGGGTCTGTTCTCTTTAGATTATTTTCAGTTCAGTTCAGTTCAGTTCTAGTAAGTTCAGTTCAGTTCAGTTCTTAATTTCCTTCTCTCATAAAATATTCAGTTTAGTTCAATTCAGTTCAGTCAATCAAAACAGACCCTTAAATTGTAAGTTTTAGAATGCATAAAGACTTATACATTATTTGTTTATTTTATTTTATTTTTATATTAAAAAGGGACTATAAAAAAAAGATAGAGGTGACATGTGGCATATGAATACATGAGTGATTATGGTGACACGTGGCTTAGTATAGATTTGCGGTTTGTGTTTTTTAATACTAAGTATAGAAGTATAGATTCTATTTTCATTTTGGATCAATTTTACGGCCTTTGTTCTTCTCCCACTATCATCACTAAGATAGTAGAAATCCTTCTCTATTTTCTACCTCTTACAAAAAAATCATCATTGGAAATATTAGATGATTTGAATCAATTGATTATCAATCAATACTCTTTGGGTCAAAGCATCTCCAAGTCTCCAACATCTATCGATGTCTCTATACTCATGAAGTCATCTCTACAATACAAGACAACTACGTGAAAACACTTAAAAGTTAGTGGCAATGAACATAACAAGTAATTTGCAAGATTTTCATTATCCATAGTCATTTATTTCGCTTTATATTTCATTAATAATTCTAAATTTAGTCATCATGATAATTAGTCACAGCCAAATGTTGTGACAATAATAAAAACCCTAAGTAACAGAAAGAGAGACAACTAACAAATACATCAAAACCTAAAAAATTCTATTTGAACACAAAAAGTTTCACAAAATAAATGATACTAGTAATTTATTATTGATCTTTCACCACAAATAAAGGAGACAGATGATATAAATGTCCGAAGACATATCACAAGCAATACAAATTCTTAAATGGATCTGGTTCACATTAATTTATTGTGGACCACCAATGTTAGAGACAATTTGATTGTTTTGTTAATAAAAAAAAAATTCACTATATTAAAAAAAAGGTTATTATGTTGAAATAAAAGGTAGTGTGTCATAAGCTATAAGAGGTTAATTAATTTTTTTAATGAAATTTTTAATACAATGGTCAATATGAATAATAAACACCACTAAGTTAAAATTAAGTCACTATTCAACATAATGTCGTACTTTAAGTTCATAATAACATTAAAGGTCGCACAAGTTTTAAAAAAGGTTACTATGTTAAAAATAAGGTTACTATATTAAAATTAAGGATCACTATGTTGAATTTAATGTCAGTTACATGTACATAAATATTAGGTCCACAATAATATTATTGTGGACCAGGTTCACGCAAGATTTTTTGAACAAGCAAACGGTAATTTAAATATAACGCAAATGATGAACATAAAGATAAAGAAATAATGACATCAAAACTCAAAAGAAGTGTTGTAGCTAGAAACACGTAACTGATTATTTGGCATGACATGCATACAAATCTCACTTATAAATGCATATAAATCCCACTTATAAAGCTATCCAGCAGTCGTCATATCCCGTGGCATTTTTGGAGCGCGAGGTACATCATTCTATTTGCGGATACAGTTGGATTCCTTACAGTCCAGTACTCCAGTACTGCTACGGCAACTGTTGTAATAGTATAACTGATAACCAAAAGTAATACTCTCTTTGTTTTCTTTTATTTGCATCAGTTTGATCGGTATATTTGCCGAGACACAATTTTAACCATTAATATCTTTAATTGTTAATTAGTAAAAATTATAACAACATTATATTATGAAACTAGACATTATGACAAATCTATGATATATTATATAACTAGTACAGCACCCGTGCGATGCACGGTTGAAATAGCAAATTATTAAAAAATAAAAATATGAACCGACTAAAAGTATGGATGATGATTAAAAAAAACTTTATAATACGAGTGTGAAGAGTTATCTCAAACAATAAATATAAAAATAAATTCCATTAATGACAATTTATAAAGTAAAATTTATATAAATAATAAAACATTCGGCATAGTTAAAGTTAACCCATTTATTGATGATGTAGTTTTGACCCAATACATACTACGTACATAATATAATACTATTTGTTTTTTTTTAAAAATTTGTATCAATAATTATGAAATCGAGTGAATACTACATTAGTATATGTAGTGAGACACATAATTTATGATTGCAAATCAAAGACATTTTAACTACTACCTCCGTTTCATATTATTTGCAATGATTTGACATAAATTAGAGCGGAAAAATGTCTAATCGTTGCAAATAATATAATTTGGAGGTAGTATTACAAAAAAAAATGTACTAACTTTATTCCTATTCCTATTACTTTTTTTTATTATGACAAAAATATTTATAAAAAAAAAAACAATGGGTGTACTATTATTAATTATTAATAAAAAAAAAGAATCACCACGTAAATACATACCACAATGGGTGTACTATTATTTGCCACGTCATGCTAGTTGATTCAATTATTGAAATATAAAGGGAAACAAAATAATAAATTGGAAAAAGTGTCAGTAAACACTATAACTTCAAGTCCAACTCAAACATTGATACTTCCAAAGCTCACACACCATGAAAATGAAGTTCTTACATATCTGAATATTATCTTCGTTGAGTTCGGGTTGCGATTTTCCATGATCCCCGGTGACCTATTTTTAGATCTAGTAGTTCAATTATACTAAATCCGAATTAAAACGGCGGCCGTTTTTTCAAGTCCAAAATTCCTTATATTAATGTTACTGAGTCTGCTTTTCGTTCCGGCTTCAAAATGGTGTTCCTGCCACTCTTGTGCCTCATAGGTAAAGCTTCTTATCATTTTTTTGTTTGATTTTGTTATGATATTGTTGGGAATTTGATGTTGAATTTTCTGGGATTTGTTGTTTGAATGCAATTTAGTAGTGTCATTAATTATTTGTTCTTAATTAGATTGTAAATTTGTAAGACTAGGAAAAACTTTTTCTGGCCTTAATAGCTACTTGTTTCAAACACTTAGCGAACCAAGGATTTTTTCGACATCCTTAAACATTTCTGAAAGATTCTCTATTCTATGAGAACTTTACGGAATGAGTATCGGATTTATTTCCTTGACTACTTTGATCATCGTCTATTCTAGACTTGATAAAATTAGGGGCTAACTGTAGACACCTACTTTTGGCCTCTTGTCCCGAAAGGAAGTGCGATGATGTTACAAAAATCCGTTCTTCATGTTAGATCAAAGTTGAAGTGTTTTCTCATGGTATGTTTTGAAATACTTCTTTGTATACTACATTGCTTGTAGTATTGCATAAATTTTTATCCTTATCGCATATCAAAACCTTCAAACCTTTTTTGTTTGTAACCCTAGAGATTGCAACGTAAAGTTGTCCATGACTGAAAACCGGTCTCGGGAGATACAAACCAACATGCGAAAGAGATTGACCTTGGCTTTTGTTGATTGTCATAGCAAAACATACTACCAACGGAAATTGTCTTCGTTGAAGCTTTACTGGCAAGTTAGTAGTATCTGATGGACTCAAAACCATTCTAGGAATGAAAACTTTATGTCCAACGTTACTACCTGAAATAATTTTAGCTTCAAGAATATACTTTCCTAGCTGAGTAATCACCAATCGTGTACCATTACATAAGCTAGAGGATTGATCAATATTCCTTAGAAGCATAACAGGAACACCAACCTTCAATTTAATCCGATGATTTGGTACACCAGAGCATCTGATTGCATTTAGGAACTCGGGTGGATATATGTTTTCTATATCCATGTTTGCATCTGCCTTACATATGCTATCAGAACTCAAGTATTCCTTTTCTTCACCTGGCAAAAAGGATATAATTAACCATTGCATTAAAGATAGTATTGTAAAAAAATAATAAATTATTTATTTATACTTTATCTTTACCTGGCATTAAAGATAGCAAATATTCATTTATAGATTCTACATCATCATGAGTTGGCGCGAGAATTGCTCTTTCTTGAAAGTATTTTGTGTCCCATAAATGTTCGAGTATAGATGGATAAGTACTTTCTACAATAGCTTTAACGGGATCTCGTGCTTCCGTTATCAAATTTTCTTCTGGAATTTCCATTGTACTTTCACCATCACTTGACTCTCCCACTTTACCATCTCCAATTTTCAATATCCACTCCGAAAATTCCCTTATTTCATTGTTGCTTGAATCTGAACGACCAACTTGAAGCCTCATATTTCTTGTCAATTTTAGGACTTCACAAAAACTCCACAAATAAGATGAGTTGATTGTGGCAAAAACAATTTCTTGTCTACTTCCCTTTGGGATAACTGGAAGAATTTGTCGAAAATCTCCTCCAAATACGATTACTTTACCCCCAAAAGAATGATCCGAAGTCTTTAAAACATCTCTTAAGCTTCTATCTAAAGCTTTGAAACAAAATTTATTAATCATAGGAGCCTCATCCCAAATAATAAGCTTTGTCTTCATTAAAAGCTCTGCCAAATCACTTCCTGGTTTGATATTGCATGTCGAGTCTTTTGTTACATTTAAAGGTATTTTGAACCTAGAGTGAGTCGTTCTTCCGCGAGGAAGGAGAAGTGATGCAATACCACTTGATGCAACCGGAAGCACAATTTCTCCTTTAGACCGTATAGCAGCACATAGAGTTTTCCAAATGAAAGTTTTTCCTGTGCCTCCATATCCATATATAAAGAAGACTCCTCCCTGACCTCTTGAAACTACACTCATGATTTTATTGTACACCTTTTGTTGTTCATCAGTAAGACTTGAAAAAAGTATCTTATGCTCTTGTTGCAATGTTGATCTATCATAATACAACTCATCTTGGATTAACTTGTTTCGTCCTTCTGACATGAGCATATCATCTGGAAAAGGTATCAAAGGAAAATTTCGAAGTGTGCTGCCATTGCTTTGTAAAATTTTCTCTATTTCAGACAAAGTAAAAGTCTTCAGTTGGTCATCGCTTAACTGCAAATCTGTTAACAACAAATATGTAAATTTATACATTAACACATGCTCAAATTTATTCAAGATATAAAAATAAAGTGACTTATTATATGTCCAGCCATTTTAATGTATGTTAATATGCAACTTCATTCCTCTTCTTCCCTTAACCTCAACTTCAACATTAGTATGTGCAGGAAAATACTAATTTTTATCTTCATTTTTATTCTCTGCACATTCCATTCTGATTTGAATTTGGAGTATTGATCTTTAGGCCCATTTAAAAGGATCGAAAAGAGTACTTTAGTATGGTACAATTCAGAATGCAAACATATGTATTCATGAAGACTATAAACTATAAATGAGCTCAGAGCAGAAGCTTTTGTGCTTAATCATTAAGTGTTATACTTTTCACCATTCCTACTTAAACAAAATATGCTACAATTTTTTTTGCTTTAAAACACATACCCATAATAATGTACCTAGCTACCAGTTCAAGTATCTCCTATTCTAAATGTTATATATGTTTTTCTTGTAAACTCATACTCAATGTAGTTCAAAATATTATTGTTAACTAAAATATGATGCATGAACATGTTATTGAATCATGCAACTCTTCTTTTAAATGTAAACTGATCATTTTCAATCTATTTCATACCAATTCTAAAAAGACAAAAATAGTATATTACCATCAATTTGAAGGATATGTCTTTGTTTGTGAAGAATATCATCCGATAGTAAATGCCAAGTCGTATTCCACACAAATTCTGGTCTAGATAAACTGTCAGACATCAATAGCATCGCAAAAAGACTTCTTAAATAGTGTGCAGTTCCTCAAAAACTTGCTTCTGTGATGCCATCAATGTACTCTTTGTCATCATCTAACAATCCCCTTGCATAGCAAGCTTCTTTAAAAGAAGGGTATAGTACATCATTGACTGTTCTAATATCTTCATAACATGTAGGGCCTTTAACATAATTCAACAAAATTCTTAAATAATACTTTTCACCGCATCCTGGGGGGACATGGTATATTCTTCCAATTGAAAACGAATTTTGTCGTTTAGCCCATATGCCTTCTTTCCACACATATTCCGTTGGAAACTCAACGTAAGTGAGTTTTCTAGCCTTTGCATCATTCTTATTACGTTCCATCCATGCTAAGAATTGAGATTTCCTTACAGTGGGTTTATTTATGACTGCATCTATAGGATCATCATCTTCAAATACTACATTTTGCTCATCAGGAAGATGAAAACTTAGTCTTTCTACAGAAGAAAATCTGTAATGCATGTCAAATCCGAAAATTCTCCATACTGCTTCACATGGTGAAATGTACCTGCATACAATGTATTTATGCAAATTAATAATCAGCCTATGTATAATTTAATCAAGTTAAATACAATGATTAAGTTACACACACCTGCAATCATAGTATGCTTGAATTTCATCAACCTTGTCACAAGACTCTTCTTCAGACCCAGAAACAACAGCGGTGATACGACCATTTCCTTTATTTATGTATTTAAATAAATACTTGATCGACCTATGTTGATTACACCATTCAATATTGATATGTGCACCATATTTTAGGATAAGTGTTGGATTGTATGGAACAACAAATCTATTGTCTAACTTTACACCATTCTTCTCAATAAATTTCCCATCATCCCGTCTTCTATAAACAGGATATCCTTCTTCATCAACACTTGTCTCTTCAACAAAGCTCTTAGGGAAATGTTTTGAACACCTTCCTTCTTTCATGCATGGAGATTGTTTATTTAAAGCACCACAAGGACCGTGCATCATAGAATCTCCAACAAGCTTATACAACTTAGGTTCCTTTATTGGATCAGGGATTTCAGCACATATAACTTTATTTATGTCATGAGCATTAGCAATCTTGTCCTCAGATTTTAAGAATAAAAGGATGTGAGCATGAGGCAATCCACGTTTTTGGAACTCCACCGTGTATATCACTGAATCAATTTATTTGGTTATGTAGTTGCTAAAATTAAATAAAGTGTTAAAATTATATAAATCAATGAAGTAAAGATAAGAAAAATCTTACAAGCATTTACTGTGAAGGGAAATATCTTTTGATTCTTAAGATCACTTATTAAGCGATCAAGTTTCATTTTAAAAACTCTACAAAGAATGTCTAGCCAGTCCTCTCTTTTGAACGAATCTAGTGATTTCTGGCCACTTTGGATTGCATGTAAATGTGATAAATAAATCTGGGTATCCATACTACCTGCAAATAGCCATGGCATCTTGAAAATTTTGCATCATATATCTAGCACCACCCGTAAATGATGAAGGTAAGACAATCCGTAATCCCATAGTTGATGGATCAATGTCTCCTCTCAAAACTGCATCAGCAAGATTCTTGTACAATTCTGACCTCAATTATTTTTGATGTGTTCGAATGTAGTTAAGTCTATCAGCCTCAATCATAGTGTAGACATCAACCAAAAATTGCTGAAATAACTTTCTTGACATCAATAGTGTTGCAGCTTCATTAAGTCTTTCTTGTATCCGGAATGCAAAAAATTCTCTCATACTCAATCTCATCCTTTTTCTGGAAGAATTACTTCCATCATCATCCCTTAACAGAATATCAACCCTATAACCATCCTCACCATATGGAAATAACAATGGGTATTGCATTGCAAGGTAAGAAGGGTGAAGCTCATTTATACGTTGAAGTAAACCAGATTGCTTTTCAACAACAATATCCCTGTCTGTAGAGTTTCCGATATCTCCGACAATAAGTGCTGCAACTTCAGATGCACTTGGCAGGTTGTAGTTCCTCCCATCAACCCCTCTCCTTCCGATGAGTTTTAATTTGACATTTTGAGAATCATCAGATTTAAAACGATCCCTTGCCATTCTAAAAGCCTTAGCAATTGGGTTGTGTTCATCAAGCATCGTTTTAAGATCGTTAAGAATAGCATCATTCAAATCATCCGAATTTCTTAATTGACCATGTAAAAAGGGGAAAATAATGATGTTAGGATTTTAATAGTTCAATTGACATCAAATTGAATCTAATATATAAATGACGTAAATAAGTAAGTAAAGAAATAATAAACCTCATAGTACGCTTTCGGTTTGAAACCTCATTATCTGTGTCATAAATGTAGAGTTGGCAAAATTTTGGAGATGAGCCTGAATTTGGTAGCAAACTTCCTATCTTATGATAATTCTGACCATGTAATCGAAAGGTATAAGGTCCATGACCTTGATTGATAGCTGAATCGATTTTTCCTCCCATTGACGTGAATGCATGCATATTATTATAAGATCTTATGTTCTCCAAAAATTCCTACTTCTAGGGTCCTTGTTCTTTAAAAATCCACTAAGTAGTGGTGGTGGTTCTTTTAGTAGAGGTAATTTCACTTTTCCTTGCATACAACACTTGGAGTATTTTGGATTTTTTGAGTTTCGATGCTTCTCTAATCTTTCCTCGTACCAAAATATAGTACCACAAGATTGGCAAGTATATGTCGGGTCTCCAATGTCCCAATATTCTGAGCAAACATAAAACAACCCAACATTTTTAGTGATAAATTTATTTTCTTAATAAGCTCCACAAATTACAAATAGTTGATGAATAATACAAGTATAATTAAATTTTTTTGCAGAATCATTGGTGTTTAGCATTATAATTTTAAAAACTAAAGTTCTTATAAAAGATAAAATTATAGCAGCACCAATAAATCTACATAAGAGAAATCAACCTAAACTCTATTATTTTTATGAATTATAGTAACATACCTTGATTTTCTTGAGTATCATTGTGAATATGTATAGTATCCGGTGTCGAATTAGAGTGAATATCACCTGTTATTAGAATAAGTTGTATAAAATTATAAAGCATAAAATTCACACATCGTAATCGTTCATAATTATCGACTTACCAAAATGTAAATTTGTGCCCAGGTTGAACTTTTTGGATACTTGTTCATAAGTATTGATTTCTTTTCTCGACGTCGAATTGGCAGACCTTGGCTTGGTTTGAGCATTGCCACATAGTTGGGATGTTTTCTTTCTTCCGTGTTGGTTATGAACATGCTTTGCTTTAAGCAATAAGGAATAGCTTATTGGTTAGTTTGAATTCTCATACATGTAAAATATTTAGTAGGCAAAGGAATATATATAGAGTATTAATACTATGCGTTATATTGTACAACTATGTTTTTTCCAGGCAAAAAATGAATACATGGCTCAAAAGCTATCAAAAATTCAATCAAGTGTAGACATCTTTATTGCAGCGCCATTCATTTATTTTTATTTTTTTCGTATGGAGTACTGTAGAGCGTTAATTAAATGATGATAAGAATTAAAAACATGTTGTACACTTAAAAAAAACAAAGTGAATAAACCTGACCATTTGTAATGTCGCTCATAGGGATTCTATAACCAATGTTGGATGAATTTGATCCTCCACAACTTTTTAATTGTGTTTGCTCTATGTTACCTGTTTTTCATATATACCAAAATAAGGTTTGACAAATTTTTTATTCAAATAAAAGTAAACACGTCTTAATGATCAAAGATGATACATTACCAAGATCATTAGTTCTCTTTTGTTGGTGCTTTTCCATGATAATAGCTTTTCTCTTTTGTCTGGCAAGCTTTGTAAAGTTTGGCTCCATGTATTCATCTATTACAAACAATATATGTTAATGTTGATAAGAATAAATAATGTCAATAGCATGTTAATATAGATATATAAATATATATATTGAGAAAATTTTGGATAAGCCTAACCATTTTGAATGTCTCTCGTAGGGTGTCTACTCCCAATGTTGAATGAATTTGATACTCCAAGGCATTCTCCTTGATTTTTCTCTATGTTACATACATCCATATATATTTGAATAAGATTTCACATATTTTTAAGTAAAAAAATGATTAATTGTAAAACGATAAATCACCTAGTTCATTAGTTTTCTGTCGTTGACGTTTCTCTATGAGAATAGCCTTTCTCTTAAGTCTTGCAAACTTTGTTAAATATGGCTCCATGTGTAAATCTAGCACAAACAAACAAACTTTGAAAAATATGGTTCCATGTATGAAGTATGTTTTAATAATTTATTATTTCATTAAAAGAACAAACAAACTGTGTATTTTCTAAACCTAATATATACTGAGTTTAGAATGATTGCAAATCCCACATGCATCTTCATGAGTTATTCATTTTTTTAAGGTATGAAATAATTAAAATTTCTTTTCTATAAAGAATCCATAATAGTATGAATATAATATCATACTTTATATGAATGTATCCCAATTTGTATAGTGAATATAAAAATATTAATATCCTACTGTACAATTTTTACTATATAATATTATAGATATTACATATATTTTATAGCATTTTTTTAGTAAACATATATTTATAGTATATTTACTAACTTAAGTGAAATATTTTTATTAAAATCCTCAAACCTTGCAATGGAAAAAAGTATAGTGAATGTATCCCAAAATATTTTTTATTCGTATAGTGAATATAACGAATGAAATTTAGTGTTTATAACGTATGAATATTATTTTTTTTTCCTATAGTTGCTAGTTGCTTCACCCCAATATGTTGATTCAAGCAGGAGTAGGAGAAGCTGTATTGGATGCTATCCTTTCCTTCTTAAACTCTGGCAGTTTGCTTAGGGAGGATGGTGGGGCTTTGCGAACCTACCTATCTAAGTCAAAATGCTCGATTGTAAGAATAGGGGCGTTCCCTATCAGACGCTTTTAAAAGATGACTTTTGAGCCAGTTGTATAAAAGAGCTCTTGTTGAAAGGAGGAGGTATAAGGCCAAAAAGACTAGTGTGACATAATCTGCCTTTTTCGCCCATTTAGTCTTCCCCTCGGTTCTAGGAGCAGCTATTGAAAAAGGCTGGGAGCAGCTCCGAAAAGCAGAGCCGACTAAAAAATTCGCTTTCAACAACGTCAACAACACCACGAAAAAAGTCTTTCAGCAACTGAACGGGAAGTTTATTAGAAAAGTTCGAATCGGATGCGCTCGCCAAAAAGGTAGGGAAAGCGAGCAAGGGGCAGCCTTATTGCAGTTCCTTCCCCCCCAAGGGGGGCCTCGGGGGCTTCTTTTTGCGTGACTACTGATAGTGATGACCTACTTCACTCCCCACCTTCTTACATCCGGCATTCTTCGGGATTTCACTTCGGCCTTCTCCCCTGTCTTCGTACCCGACTGGTGGATTTGAAATTGCTGGTATGCTTCGACGTACTGTTGGACCTGTCCACTCAAGGCATTGCGAGCAAATGGTTTTTGAAAAGCGCTCGAAATCATGGTCAACATTTTTCCAGTGCTTCAGCGGGGTTTGACCCTTTGGTATACTGAAACTCATGTCGTACAGCCAAGTAGAAAAGCAGCGAAACATAAATTCTCGTAGAAAAGAGAAATGTTTTGTTTTCTCGTTATTCGTGGAGGGGTCGCGGATAGAGTTGGGTTCTGGTTTGGGGGATTAATTGATTAGATACCCGAGAACCATAATCTTTCCTAGAAACAGCTTCCACATAGGAGTACTCATTTCCAGTGGACCAGGAGAAATGGTTGGTACTAGGATGATGCCCGCCGGATCAGATTCGGCTAACAGTGCGAACTGGCGGGATTATCTAAACCTTTCTCCGGAGGAGGGCGTCACCCCCTGGGGCAGTGAGCTTTCTCGGGGTGGGACAT